>NC_092248.1:325000-377500 GCF_036320965.1 Panulirus ornatus | reverse complement strand
CACTTTCCTCTCTTCCTACACGTACACATCCTCGATAAAAACTTTTCACTGCTTCTAACAACTTTCCTCCCACACCATATATTCTTAATACCTTCCACAGAGCATCTCTATCAACTCTATCATATGCCTTCTCCAGATCCATAAATGCTACATACAAATCCATTTGCTTTTCTAAGTATTTCTCACATACATTCTTCAAAGCAAACACCTGATCCACACATCCTCTACCACTTCTGAAACCGCACTGCTTTTCCCCAATCTGATGCTCTGTACATGCCCTCACTCTCTCAATCAATACCCTCCCATATAATTTACCAGGAATACTCAACAAACTCATACCTCTGTAATTTGAGCAGTCACTCTTATCCCCTTTGCCTTTGTACAATGGCACTATGCACGCATTCCGCCAATATATATATATATATATATATATATATATATATATATATATATATATATATATATATATATATATATATATATATATATATATATATATATATATATATATATATATATATATATATATATATATATATATATATATATATATATATTTCTTTTTTTATTTATTTATTATACTTTGTCGCTGTCTCCCGCGTCAGCGAGGCAGCGTTAAGGACAGAGGACTGGGCCTTTGAGGGAATATTCTCACCCGGCCCCCTTCTCTGTTCCTTCTTTTGGAAAATTAAAAAAACGAGAGGGGAGGATTTCCAATCCCCCCCCTCTCCTTCCCCTTTTAGTCGCCTTCTACGACACGCAGGGAATACGTGGGAAGTATTCTTCCTCCCCTAACCCCAGGAATAATATATATATATATATATATATATATATATATATATATATATATATATATATATATATATATATATATATTGGAAAGGATCACAATTTTGCGCGTGATCAAGATATTCCTATGAGTCCACGGAGACTCATTTTCCCCGTGGACTCATGGGAGGCTAGAGGGAGCGGGAGGCTGGAAATCCTCCCCTCTCATTTTTTAATTTTCCAAAAGAGGAACAGAGAAGGGGGCCAAGTGAGGATATTCTCTCAAAGGCTCAGTCCTCTGTTCTTAATGGTACCTCATAATGCGGGAAATGGCGAATAGTATAATATATATATATATATATATATATATATATATATATATATATATATATATATATATATATATATATATATATATGGGGAAGAGCAGTGTGGTTTCAGAAGTGGTAGAGGATGTGTGGATCAGGTGTTTGCTTTGAAGAATGTATGTGAGAAATACTTAGAAAAGCAAATGGATTTGTATGTAGCATTTATGGATCTGGAGAAGGCATATGATAGAGTTGATAGAGATGCTCTGTGGAAGGTATTAAGAATATATGGTGTGGGAGGAAAGTTGTTAGAAGCAGTGAAAAGTTTTTATCGAGGATGTAAGGCATGTGTACGTGTAGGAAGAGAGGAAAGTGATTGGTTCTCAGTGAATGTAGGTTTGCGGCAGGGGTGTGTGATGTCTCCATGGTTGTTTAATTTGTTTATGGATGGGGTTGTTAGGGAGGTAAATGCAAGAGTTTTGGAAAGAGGGGCAAGTATGAAGTCTGTTGGGGATGAGAGACCTTGGGAAGTGAGTCAGTTGTTGTTCGCTGATGATACAGCGCTGGTGGCTGATTCATGTGAGAAACTGCAGAAGCTGGTGACTGAGTTTGGTAAAGTGTGTGGAAGAAGAAAGTTAAGAGTAAATGTGAATAAGAGCAAGGTTATTAGGTACAGTAGGGTTGAGGGTCAAGTCAATTGGGAGGTGAGTTTGAATGGAGAAAAACTGGAGGAAGTGAAGTGTTTTACATATCTGGGAGTGGATCTGGCAGCGGATGGAACCATGGAAGCGGAAGTGGATCATAGGGTGGGGGAGGGGGCGAAAATTCTGGGGGCCTTGAAGAATGTTTGGAAGTCGAGAACATTATCTCGGAAAGCAAAAATGGGTATGTTTGAAGGAATAGTGGTTCCAACAATGTTGTATGGTTGCGAGGCGTGGGCTATGGATAGAGTTGTGCGCAGGAGGATGGATGTGCTGGAAATGAGATGTTTGAGGACAATGTGTGGTGTGAGGTGGTTTGATCGAGTGAGTAACGTAAGGGTAAGAGAGATGTGTGGAAATAAAAAGAGCGTGGTTGAGAGAGCAGAAGAGGGTGTTTTGAAGTGGTTTGGGCACATGGAGAGAATGAGTGAGGAAAGATTGACCAAGAGGATATATGTGTCGGAGGTGGAGGGAACGAGGAGAAGAGGGAGACCAGATTGGAGGTGGAAAGATGGAGTGAAAAAGATTTTGTGTGATCGGGGCCTGAACATGCAGGAGGGTGAAAGGAGGGCAAGGAATAGAGTGAATTGGAGCGATGTGGTATACCGGGGTTGAAGTGCTGTCAGTGGATTGAATCAGGGCATGTGAAGCGTCTGGGGTAAACCATGGAAAGTTGTGTAGGTATGTATATTTTGCGTGTGTGGACGTATGTATATACATGTGTATGGGGGGGGGGGGGGGTTGGCCATTTCTTTCGTCTGTTTCCTTGTTCTACCTCGCAAACGCGGGAGACAGCGACAAAGTATAAAAAAAAAAAAAAAAAAATATATATATATATATATATATATATATATATATATATATATATATATATATATATATATATATATATACATATATATATATATATATATATATATATATATATATATATATATATATATATATATATATATATATATATATATATATATATAAACGATCCTCAGATACCACCAAAGCACCCCCATCCAAAAAGATGAAGGTTGAAGCAGCCAACAAGAATGAGACTGAAAAGAAAGAAAAAGATGGGGATGAAAAGATGAAGGAAGGCAACACTGCTGCAGAAGGGACTGGAGGTGATGTTGAAGTAGTTGACATTGCTGGGGAAGAGGAAGTTGCAGATACTGAGGAAGTTTGTGAAGACATAGAAGTAGATGTCATTGAAGGTGTTGGAGTTGAGGAGGGTGATGAAGCTGAACTGGGTGACGAAATTGAAGAGGTTGACGATGCTGAGGAGGGTGATGACCCAGAGGAGGTTGATGTTGCTGAAGGTGATGATGTTGAGGAAGGTGATTATGATGAAAATGAAGAGGTTGTTGAAGAGGGTGATGAGGACGAGGAGGATGGTGGTGATAAGTAGTGGTTTTCTAAAGTGGAAACTGCTGAAACTTAGTAAGAGAATGTTAGGTTGTTTTGTTTATGATTAAGTCCTTTTGGGTGGATCAAGTGTTTTTTATAGTGTACCAATTGTATTACTTTGGAATTCATATGATTTATTAAACCTAACTTCTTACTTGATTGTTATTTTCCTGCACTATTCAAATGCAGCAAAGCAAGAATTTTAGTTGGTTAGAACTGTATGATGAGTCAAATAATAATAATGATCCCTGGGGATAGGGGATTAAGAATACTTCCCACGTATTCCCTGCGTGTCGTAGAAGGCGACTAAAGGGGACGGGAGCGGGGGGCCAGAAACCCTCCCCCCTTGTATTTTAACTTTCTAAAAGGGGAAACAGAAGAAGGAGTCACGCGAGGAGTGCTCATCCTCCTCGAAGGCTCAGATTGGGGTGTCTAAATGTGTGTGGATGTAAGCAAGATGAGAAAAAAGGAGAGATAGGTAGTATGTTTGAGGAAAGGAACCTGGATGTTTTGGTTCTGAGTGAAACGAAGCTAAAGGGTAAAGGGGAAGAGTGGTTTGGGAATGTCTTGGGAGTAAAATCAGGGGTTAGTGAGAGGACAAGAGCAAGGGAAGGAGTAGCACTACTCCTGAATCAGGAGTTGTGGGAGTATGTGATAGAGTGTAAGAAAGTAAATTCTAGAGTGATATGGGTAAAACTGAAAGTTGATGGAGAGAGATGGGTGATTATTGGTGCATATGCACCTGGGCATGAGAAGAAAGATCATGAGAGGCAAGTGTTTTGGGAACAGCTGAATGTGTTAGTGGTTTTGAGGCACAAGACCGGGTTATAGTGATGGGTGATTTGAATGCAAAGGTGAGTAATGTGGCAGTTGAGGGAATAATTGGTATACATGAAGTGTTCAGTGTTGTAAATGGAAATGTTGAAGAGCTTGTAGATTTATGTGCTGAAAAAGGACTGGTGATTGGGAATACCTGGTTTAAAAAGCGAGATATACATAAGTATACGTATGTAAGTAGGAGAGATGGCCAGAGAGCGTTATTGGATTACGTGTTAATTGATAGACGCACGAAAGAGAGACTTTTGGATGTTAATGTGCTGAGAGGTGCAACTGGAGGGATGTCTGACCATTATCTTGTGGAGGCGAAGGTGAAGATTTGTGGGGGTTTTCAGAAAAGAAGAGAGAATGTTGGGGTGAAGAGAGTAATGAGAGTAAGTGAGCTTGGGAAGGAGACTTGTGTGAGGAAGTACAAGGAGAGACTGAGTACAGAATGGAAAAAGGTGAGAACAAAGGAAGTAAGGGGAGTGGGGGAGGAATGGGATGTATTTAGGGAAGCAGTGATGTCTTGCGCAAAAGATGCCTGTGGCATGAGAAGCGTGGGAGGTGGGTTGATTAGAAAAGGTAGTGAGCGGTGGGATGAAGAAGTAAGATTATTAGTGAAAGAGAAGAGAGAGGCATTTGAACGATTTTTGCAGGGAAAAAATGCAAATGAGTGGGAGAGGTATAAAAGAAAGAGGCAGGAGGTCAAGAGAAAGGTGCAAGAGGTGAACAAGAGGGCAAATGAGAGTTGGGGTGAGAGAGTATCATTAAATTTCAGGGAGAATAAAAAGATGTTTTGGAAGGAGGTAAATAAAGTGCGTAAGACAAGGGAGCAAATGGGAACTTCAGTGAAGGGCGCTAATGGGGAGGTGATAACAAGTAGTGGTGATGTGAGAAGGAGATGGAGTGAGTATTTTGAAGGTTTGTTGAATGTGCTTGATGATAGAGTGGCAGATATAGGGTGCTTTGGTCGAGGTGGTGTGCAAAGTGAGAGGGTTAGGGAAAATGATTTGGTAAACAGAGAAGAGGTAGTAAAAGCTTTGCGGAAGATGAAAGCCGGCAAGGCAGCAGGTTTGGATGGTATTGCAGTGGAATTTATCAAAAAAGGGGGTGACTGTATTATTGACTGGATGGTAAGGTTATTTAATGTATGTATGACTCATGGTGAGGTGCCTGAAGATTGGCGGAATGCGTGCATAGTGCCATTGTACAAAGGCAAAGGGGATAAGAGTGAGTGCTCAAATTACATAGGTATAAGTTTGTTGAGTATTCCTGGTAAATTATATGGGAGGGCATTGATTGAGAGGGTGAAGGCATGTACAGAGCATCAGATTGGGGAAGAGCAGTGTGGTTTCAGAAGTGGTAGAGGATGTGTGGATCAGGTGCTTGCTTTGAAGAATGTATGTGAGAAATACTTAGAAAAGCAAATGGATTTGTATGTAGCATTTATGGATCTGGAGAAGGCATATGATAGAGTTGATAGAGATGCTCTGTGGAAGGTATTAAGAATATATGGTGTGGGAGGCAAGTTGTTAGAAGCAGTGAAAAGGTTTTATCAAGGATGTAAGGCATGTGTACGTGTAGGAAGAGAGGAAAGTGATTGGTTCTCAGTGAATGTAGGTTTGCGGCAGGGGTGTGTGATGTCTCCATGGTTGTTTAATTTGTTTATGGATGGGGTTGTTAGGGAGGTGAATGCAAGAGTTTTGGAAAGAGGGGCAAGTATGAAGTCTGTTGGGGATGAGAGAGCTTGGGAAGTGAGTCAGTTGTTGTTCGCTAATGATACAGCGCTGGTGGCTGATTCATGTGAGAAACTGCAGAAGCTGGTGACTGAGTTTGGTAAAGTGTGTGAAAGAAGAAAGTTAAGAGTAAATGTGAATAAGAGCAAGGTTATTAGGTACAGTAGGGTTGAAGGTCAAGTCAATTGGGAGATAATTTTGAATGGAGAAAAACTGGAGGAAGTAAAGTGTTTTAGATATCTGGGAGTGGATCTGGCAGCGGATGGAACCATGGAAGCGGAAGTGGATCATAGGGTGGGGGAGGGGGCGAAAATCCTGGGAGCCTTGAAGAATGTGTGGAAGTCGAGAACATTATCTCCGAAAGCAAAAATGGGTATGTTTGAAGGAATAGTGGTTCCAACAATGTTGTATGGTTGCGAGGCGTGGGCTATGGATAGAGTTGTGTGCAGGAGGATGGATGTGCTGGAAATGAGATGTTTGAGGACAATGTGTGGTGTGAGGTGGTTTGATCGAGTAAGTAACGTAAGGGTAAGAGAGATGTGTGGAAATAAAAAGAGCGTGGTTGAGAGAGCAGAAGAGGGTGCTTTGAAATGGTTTGGGCACATGGAGAGAATGAGTGAGGAAAGATTGACCAAGAGGATATATGTGTCGGAGGTGGAGGGAACGAGGAGAAGTGGGGGACCAAATTGAAGGTGGAAAGATGGAGTGAAAAAGATTTTGTGTGATCGGGGCTTGAACATGCAGGAGGGTGAAAGGAGGGCAAGGAATAGAGTGAATTGGATCGATGTGGTATACCGGGGTTGACGTGCTGTCAGTGGATTGAATCAGGGCATGTGAAGCGTCTGGGGTAAACCATGGAAAGCTGTGTAGGTATGTATATTTGCGTGTGTGGACGTATGTATATACATGTGTATGAGGGTGGGTTGGGCCATTTCTTTCGTCTGTTTCCTTGCGCTACCTCGCAAACGTGGGAGACAGCGACAAATATATATATATATAGAAAAGCAAATGGATTTATATGTAGCATTTATGGATCTGGAGAAGGCTTATGATAAAGTTGATAGAGATGCTCTGTGGAAGGTATTAAGAATATATGGTGTGGGAGGCAAGTTGTTAGAAGCAGTGAAAAGTTTTTATCGAGGATGTAAGGCATGTGTACGTGTAGGAAGAGAGGAAAGTGATTGGTTCTCAGTGAATGTAGGTTTGCGGCAGGGGTGTGTGATGTCTCCATGGTTGTTTAATTTGTTTATGGATGGGGTTGTTAGGGAGGTGAATGCAAGAGTTTTGGAAAGAGGGGCAAGTATGAAGTCTGTTGGGGATGAGAGAGCTTGGGAAGTGAGTCAGTTGTTGTTCGCTGATGATACAGCGCTGGTGGCTGATTCATGTGAGAAACTGCAGAAGCTGGTGACTGAGTTTGGTAAGGTGTGTGAAAGAAGAAAGTTAAGAGTAAATGTGAGTAAGAGCAAGGTTATTAGGTACAGTAGGGTTGAGGGTCAAGTCAATTGGGAGGTGAGTTTGAATGGAGAAAACCTGGAGGAAGTGAAGTGTTTTAGATATCTGGGAGTGGATCTGGCAGCGGATGGAACCATGGAAGCGGAAGTGGATCATAGAGTGGGGGAGGGGGCGAAAATTCTGGGAGCCTTGAAGAATGTGTGGAAGTCGAGAACATTATCTCGGAAAGCAAAAATGGGTATGTTTGAAGGAATAGTGGTTCCAACAATGTTGTATGGTTGCGAGGCGTGGGCTATGGATAGAGTTGTGCGCAGGAGGATAGATGTGCTGGAAATGAGATGTTTGAGGACAATGTGTGGTGTGAGGTGGTTTGATCGAGTAAGTAACGTAAGGGTAAGAGAGATGTGTGGAAATAAAAAGAGCGTGGTTGAGAGAGCAGAAGAGGGTGTTTTGAAATGGTTTGGGCACATGGAGAGAATGAGTGAGGAAAGATTGACCAAGAGAATATATGTGTCGGAGGTGGAGGGAACGAGAAGTGGGAGACCAAATTGGAGGTGGAAAGATGGGGTGAAAAAGATTTTGTGTGATCGGGGCCTGAACATGCAGGAGGGTGAAAGGAGGGCAAGGAATAGAGTGAATTGGAGCGGTGTGGTATACCGGGGTTGACGTGCTGTCAGGGGATTGAATCAAGGCATGTGAAGCGTCTGGGGTAAACCATGGAAAGCTGTGTAGGTATGTGTATTTGCGTGTGGGGACGTATGTATGGGGGTGGGTTGGGCCAATTCTTTCGTCTGTTTCCTTGCGCTACCTCGCAAACGCGGGAGACAGCGACAAAGCAAAAAAAAAAAAAAAAAAATATATATATATATATATATATATATATATATATATATATATATGTATATATATATATATATATATATATATATATATATATATATATATATATATATGTATATATATATATATATATATATATATATATATATATATATATATATATATATATATATATATATATATATCTTTCTTTCATACTATTCGCCATTTCCCGCATTAGCGAGGTAGCGTTGAGAACAGAGGACTGGGCCCTTGAGGGAATATCCTCACCTGGGCCCCTTCTCTGTTCCCTGTTTTGGAAAATTAAAAAAAAAGTGAGAGGGGAGGATTTCCAGCCCCCCGCTCCCTCCCCTTTTAGTCGCCTTCTACGACACGCAGGGAATACGTGGGAAGTATTCTTTCTCCCCTATCCCCAGGGATAATATATATATATATATATATATATATGTATATATATATATATATATATATATTTATATATATATATATATATGTATATATATATATATATATATATATATATATATATATATATATATATATATATATATATATATACATATATATATATATATATATATATATATATATATATATATATATATATACATATATATATATATATATATATATATATATATATATATATATTTTTTTTTTTTTTTTTTTGCTTTGTCGCTGTCTCCCGCGTTTGCGAGGTAGCGCAAGGAAACAGACGAAAGAATTGGCCCAACCCACCCCCATACATACGTCCCCACACGCAAATACACATACCTACACAGCTTTCCATGGTTTACCCCAGACGCTTCACATGCCTTGATTCAATCCCCTGACAGCACGTCAACCCCGGTATACCACACCGCTCCAATTCACTCTATTCCTTGCCCTCCTTTCACCCTCCTGCATGTTCAGGCCCCGATCACACAAAATCTTTTTCACCCCATCTTTCCACCTCCAATTTGGTCTCCCACTTCTCGTTCCCTCCACCTCCGACACATATATTCTCTTGGTCAATCTTTCCTCACTCATTCTCTCCATGTGCCCAAACCATTTCAAAACACCCTCTTCTGCTCTCTCAACCACGCTCTTTTTATTTCCACACATCTCTCTTACCCTTACGTTACTTACTCGAAGTTAATTGGATGTTTAAACAGTCAAGAAGAGTTAAATTATGACAGTGATATGAGTAGTTCTGTAAGGATTTTCAGTTGAATGGGAGCAGGAAGGGTTAAAGCTTCATAATTTTTCATCAGTTTGGCATTTGATTAGAGGAATAATGCTAACTTTTCCAGATGATTATAAATTGGTAATGTCAGAAGGTTTTTTAATATGTCATGCATGCCACATAATATATTTTATTACATATTATGAAATATCCCTGGGGATAGGGGATTAAGAATACTTCCCACGTATTCCCTGCGTGTCGTAGAAGGCGACTAAAAGGGGAGGGAGCGGGGGGCTGGAAATCCTCCCCTCTCGTTTTTTTTTTTTTTTTTCAATATTCCAAAAGAAGGAACAGAGAATTGGGCCAGGTGAGGGTATTCCCTCAAAGGCCCAGTCCTCTGTTCTTAACGCTACCTCGCTAATGCGGGAAATGGCGAATAGTTTGAAAGAAAAAGAAAAGATATATATATATATATATATATATATATATATATATATATATATATATATATATGTATATATCTTGAGTAAGATGACAAATCCCATGCAGAAGATCCCATCACGTTGGCGGCATTAAGTCTCAGAGCTGGTAACACTAACCCGGAGTTTCTCTGGTAGCCTTCGTACTACGAAGGGTGCTTGATGTGCATCCTCGGTAATCATCGTACCACAGGAGTTACCTGACGTGCTACCTTGGTAATTATCTTACCTTTGGAACGGCCTGGCGTGCGTTTTCCATATTAATCATTGTACCTCGAAAGCTGCCTGACGTTCATCCTGCGTAATCATCGTACCTCGGGAGCTGCGTGACGAGCGCCCTTGGTAATCATTGTACTTCTGAAGCTGCCTGACATATGCTCCTGTTATGCATCTTACCCTTAGAGCTGCATGATGTGCACCTTCGGTAATCATCGCACCTCTGTAGCTGCCTGACGTGCGCCCCCTAGCATTTATCGTACCTTAGACGATGCCTAATGTGCGCCCTACAGCAGTAACCCTGCGGAGGTAAACTAGGTGTTGGTGAGAAGAGAGTCGTCCGCTTGACGCCTGGTCAGGGTCGAGTGTTGCTCTAATATCGCTGCCAGATGAGCGAGGTTTTCTTTGATACTACATACTGTAAGTGAGTTTTTCTTCTTCCTCTCTCTCTATTTGCTGTACCTCGCTGCCTCGTTCTCTTTCTCTGTCTCTTAGAGCAACAATCAGACCACAGCGATCCCGCGAGAGAGACAACAGGACTACACACAGCCTCATTATTTTCTCCGATCAATGCGTAACCCTGAGCGAACGGATCACCTTGTGGCCGCGGAACAAAAACAAACAAATCCTTCCCTTGACTTATTTGTGAAGCGTCTTAATAATAGCTGATCCTCAAACCATATTTCCCATTTTCTTTCCACTTAGTGCCCCCAAGGCACGATTCCTGTTTTCTGCGGTGTACCGTAATGCTTAGGTCAACATTAGGGTTATAAAACGGGGATAGATAGCCTTTATGGTTAAAATACTACTCGGTACAGAACAGTGCTAAGTGAACACGCTGCTTGGATGATACTGAACAAATGGCACGTACGTTCTTGAACATCCCTCTTGCATGTGATGCATAACAATAAACATAAAACGTTAATGTAGAACACCCACGGCAACGTCAAGTAAAAATATCAACTGAGCAAACTGGATTTATATTAATGCGTAGCTAGGGTCGCCACGAACAGTTTGACCGAACAAAGATGTTTTGTAATTCAGAAACTAAGTTAAGGCCAAGTTCCTCGTGTCAGACTGTCAGGGACAACAGTTCAATGACCTGTCTGGAAGAAAAAAAGAAATATTCTTTTTTTTCCTAACATGATCAAGGCGCAGAAGTGAGAGTTATTGGTAGGGGGAGAGAAGGGAGGGTGAAGCCTTGGAGGTGTGCAACGGTAGCTAAGGAGATGGTAACAGTAAAGAAGTATTATAATAATGATAATAATGATGATAATCATAATAATGATAATAATAATAATAGCAATGATAATTATAGTATAGTTAATACTGATGATGATAATGATAATAATAATAATAATAATGATAATAATAATAAAAATAATAATAATGTACAGTACTATAACTTTACTGAAATAAACCTCAATACACGTCTGACTGAGACGCGCTCTGCATTCAGCCAGTGTGGCTTCTAAGCGGGTCTTACATTAGCAGCGACCACTGTACTGGCCACAGTGTGTGGTGGTTTATCAGACCTGGTTTATCGCCATCAGTCACCAAGCGTTTAATATATCTGTTCATCTCCCCACACATTTTATATTCGCTCAGTGTGAGCTTACTGTCTATCTGGTATATCTCGATCTGTGTAAACGTCTTTCAACACGATGGTACAACCTTGAGCACGAGGGTACGGTCCTTATGCACGACGGTACGATCCTGAGCACGACGGTACGATCCTTGAGCACGAGCACGGCCCTAGAACACGACGGTGCGACCCTTGAGCACGACGGCACGGCCCTTGAGCTCCACCGTAGAACCCTTGAGCACGAACGGTAACGACACTGGGAAATTATGGCCAGACAAGGGTATAAGCATCAGGTCAAATGTGCAGTGGCCATATAGAAACCATGGGGCAGGTCCCAGTCTCAAGGGAGTTCCATACCGACGTGTTCAAGGGGTCGGTTACTTCACATCTCAAATGTCAGACCGTCGCGCTCCAAGGGACGTTTTCCTCCCACTCACAAGTATGGCTGCCGTGCTCAAGAGCCCATACCTCCACTCAAATATCAAGTCCGTTCCGTGCTCAGGGTCGTAACCTCATACCCAATGTAGCGCCAACGTGCTCAATAGACGTCCCGTACGTGGCTTAAGGTCCCATACCGTCGTGTTCAAGAGGCGTTTCCGTCGTGCTCAAGGGTCGTCTTCGACGTGCATCAAGTTTCCATACCGTCGTGTTCAAGAGGCGTTTTCCATCGTACTCAAGGGTCGTTCTCGTCGCGCTTCAAGTACTATACCGTCTGAGTTCAAGAGTTTACCCGAACCGTGCTCAAGGTCGTCCCCGTCGGCTCAAGGTCCATACGTCGTGCCTCAAGGGGCGTTTCCATCGTGCTCAAGGGTCTCCCCGTCGTACTCAGGTCCAAACATCCCGCTCACACCAAACTTGAGAACAAATATACCAAACAACCCTCTGTCCCCATGAATGACATTCAACCACTCGTTAACCAACGGACGAAAGACTGCAGGCCAGACGAGCTAAAGTGAATAATTTGTTTAAATATAAATCGTCTGCGTCATTCATAAATATCAGTTAGCACATATATACCAGCGGGGGGGAAAAAAAATATACAATTTTAACTTTAGGTTTCAATGGATATATAACAAATATGACTGTACTGATTTTGTACTTTCATACATTTAATTACAGTGTGATATATATATAATATAATAGTATAAATTATAAATATATATAAATATAGATATAATATAATATAAAATAATATATACTATATAATAATAAATATATTATCCCCTGGGGATATGGGGGAGGATGAGAAGAATGCTTCCACGTTATCCCCTGCTGTGTCGTAGAAGGCGACTAAAAGGGGAGGGAGCGGGGGGCTGGAAAACCTCCCCTCACGTTTTTTTTTTTTTTTAATTTCCAAAAGAAGGACAGAGTGGGTGCCAGGTTGAGGGATAATTCCACAAAGGCCCAGTACCCTCTGTTACTTAACGCAACCATCGCTAACGCGGGAACTGGCGAAGAGTTATAAAAGAAAAAGAAAGAAATAAAAATATATACTAATATCTATTAATATATAAATATATAAATATCAAATATATCTATAGATATATAAAATATATACGCCATTTTCCCTGCGCTAGCGAGGTAGCGTTAAGAAACCGAGCACAGACAAGCCTTAGAGGACTTATCCCACACATGGCCCCGTCCTCGTTCCTTTTATTGGAAAAACTGAAAACGATATGGTGGAAGATTCCCAGCCCCCGCTCCTCCCCATTTAAGAGCGTATCTACGACAATCAGTAACATACGTGGGAAAAAAAATTTTTCCCCCTATCCCCAGGGATAAATAATATATATAGGGCGACGGTGAAAGAATTGTGTTAGAGAGTTTTCAGAAAAGAAGAGAGAATGAGGGGTGCAGAAGTAGGTGAGACAGTAAGTTGAGCTTGAAAAGGAGACTTGAGTGAGAAAGCAAAGAGAGAGATTGAGTGCAGAATGAAAATATTGAAGCAAATGAACGTAAGGGGATGATGGCTGGAATGGGATGTATTTAGGTAGGCAGTGATGGCTTGGCGCAAAAGAGCTGTGGCATGAGAAATTTGGGAATAAGGAGGGAAGATAAAAAGGGAAGTTATTGGTGGGCAGAAGAAGCGCGTGATATCTTAGTGCAAGAGAACGCGAGAGGCTATTGGACGAATTTTGCGGGAGTAGAGCGAATGACAGGGAGAGGCATAAAAGAAAGAGGCAATGAGGTCAAGAGGAAGGTGCACGATTGAAAAAGCGGGCAAATGAGGGTTGGAGTGAAAGAGTATCATTAAATTTAAGGAAAATAAAAAGATGTTTAGGAAGGAGGACAAGTAAAGTGCGAAAGACTCCGAGACCGCCTTGGAACTATCGGGAAGGTGGCACATGGGGAGGTAAAACACCAACGAAGTGGTGCAGTGAGCAGGTAACGGAGATGAGTGTTATAGCAGGTTTGATTGAAAGACTATGCAGCTCCAGTAGGCAGATATCGGTATAATTGGGATCGAGTGGTGGCGCCGCGAGAGGGTCCAGGGCGAATGGATTTGGTACAACACAGAAGCAGGTATATGACAAGCTTACAGAAGATGGAAGGCGCCCGGCGTCGTTATTACCTGTTCTTTGCAGTAGGAAGTTCTCCAAAACCACAGGGTTTGAATTGTGTTTTGAACAGATGGTAAGGTATTCCGAGTATGAATGTAATCTGGTATACAGTGCCTGAGCAATGGTGGCCATCATGCATAGTTGCCATAGTCACCAAGACCCAGGGATACCGGTGATTGTACCCATACACAGCAGGAACTAAGCATGATAGAGTCTCTAGTGAAATTTAATCTGGAAGAGCATTGATATGAGCGGGTACCGGCCAGATCACCGCGCATCCGAATGTGGGAAGCGCCTGTGTTTCAGAACTGGTAGCGGCATTTATGGATCAGGAGTAACCATAATACAAGCATATAAGAGAGACCTCCTATATAACAACAGATTGCATTGATAAGAAAGCATTCAGTGATCAGGAGAAGGCAATCTGATAGAGAGTTGTAATAGATGCTTCTGTGAGAAGGTAAGAATAAAAAATGGAGTGGCGGTAAGTTGCTAGACGCAGTGCGAAACGATTAATATTTAAAAAACAACCCTGATGTAAGCATGTGTAACGCGTAAGGCAGCGAGGAAGTGAATGGATCCAATAGACATGTCGTTTACGGAAGGGGTGCGTGCTGTCTCCATGGCAGGAATAATTGTTTTAAGGATGGGTTTATTGTTAGGGAGATGAATGCACGCGTATTAGAGAGCGAGTGCAAGTAAGCTCAGTAGAATGGAAGAGAGTGCTAGGGAAGTGAGTCCGATGTTGATCTGCTGCTAAAGCGCAGGTTGCAGATTCGAGTGAGAAACTGCAGAAGATTTGGTGACTGACTATTAGTAAAGTGTGTGAGAGAAAAAGCTGAGAGTAAATGTAAAATAAGAGCAAGGTTAATAGTTCAGTGAGTAGAGGGACACTCCATTGCTCAGCACATCGCCCGCGGAATACCCCATCATTTACCAATTCCCTAGAACTCCTTGCTCGCCTTTCACACTCACCTGCATTTCAAGGCCCGCTTGACAACAACATTATATAATCCACACCATCCTATCCATCTCAATTTGGGACCCCCACTTCCCCCTCGTTCCCTCCCCCCTCTGACACATAAAACCGACTTGGTCAATCGTTTCCTTTCACTCATTTCTCACGAATGAGACCCAAACCATTTCAATACACCCTCTTCTCTCTCTCAAACCACACTCTAAATAATCCTATCACAACACTCTTGCCCTTTCATTACTTACTCGAACAAAACCACCTCACACCACATCTACACCTTCAAACATTTCATTCCAACACATCCACCCCCTCCCACCACCTGTGATTCTATAGCCCCATGTCTCGCAACCATATAACGCTGTGAACCACTATTCCTTCAAATATCACAGTTTTTGCTCTCCAGATAACGTTATTTCCTCGCACTTCCCACTCCTTCTTCAACGCTCCCAGAACCTACTCCCCCTCCCCCACCCTGTGACTACTTCTGGCTTCTATATTGGTTCCATCCGCTGAAAAACCACTCCCCCTATATCGACACACTTCACATTCTCCAGGTTTTCTCCATTCAAATTTAACCTCCCAGATAACTTGTCCCTTTAACCCCCTACTGAAACATACAACCTTGCCTTATTCACATTTACTCTCAGCTTTCTTCTTTCACACACTTACCCAAACTCAGTCAAAAGCTTACTGCAGTGATCACCCGAATCATCCAAAGCGCTGTATCATCAGCGAACAAAAACTGATTCACTTCCCAAGCCCTCCATCCACAACAACTGCATACTTGCCCTCTCTCCAAGACCTGAGCAATCACCTACCCAAACAACCCTATCGCAAACCGACCATTCAATTTGAAACAAACACTTTCTTCTTCCTCTCGTACACATGCCCCTTTCATCCATGTAATAAAAAACTATTAACTCTATCAGCAACTTACCTCCCACACCATAATACACTAATACTTTCCACAGACATCTCTATCAAATCTATCATATATCTTCTCCAGGTCCATAAATGCTACATACAAAATCCAACATATTTTTCCCCAAATATTATCATAATCTTCAAAACAAACACCTTGATCCCAAACTTCTTTACCACATCTAAACCACACAGCTCTTCCCCAATCTGATGCTCTGTACATGCCCTCAACCCTTTCAATCAGTACCCTCCATATAATTACCCCAGAATACTCAACAAAAATTATACCACTGATAAAAATTGAACACTCACCGTTTAACCCCTTGCCTATGTAACAATGGCACATGCATGCATGTCCGCCAATTCTCAGGCACTTCATCCATGACCCATTCATACACTTAAATCCTTACCAACCAGTCAACAACACAATACACCCCCTTTTAAAACTAAGTTCACTGCAATACTATCCAAAATCCGCCGCCTAGCCGGTTTTATCCTCTGCAAAGCTTTCACTACCACCTTTCTGTTTTACCACACCATTCTCCCTGACCCCTTCCACTTCGCACACCACCTCGAAGAAAATACCTTATATCTGCCACTTTAACATCAAACACCTTCAACAAACCTACAAATACTCCACTCCATCACTTTCACACAATCACACACTCAATTATCACCTCCTCCATTTGCCTCCACCGCTGTTCCGCATTTGTTACTCTTGTCTTACGCACACTATCTACCCCTTCCAAATCATCTATTTACTCTCCCTAAAATTTAATGACACACACACACACCCCCACACACACCCATACACACACACACACACCACACACACACTACAACATACCCACACACACACACCACAACACACACACACACCACCCACCTCATCAAATATAAAAATAAATATATATATATATATATACATATCAATTATAATCCTTCTTTCATATAACTATTCGCCATTTCCCGCGATTACACGGTAGCGTTCAGACCGCGGAACTGGGCCTCAGAGGGAATATCCTCACCTGCCTCGTTCACTGTTCCTTCTTATGGAAACTCAAAAAAAAACGAGAGGGGCAGGATTTCCCGCCCCCCCGCACACCTCCCCAATATCAAGGTCGCCTTCAACGGAACAACCCCAGGGACGAATTCCATTCTCCCTAACCCCATGGATATATATATATATAAAAAATATATAAAAATATATATATACAATGAAAACAAAAATCAATATATATTTTTTTTTTTTTTTTTCGCTGACAGTCCCCGCGTTTTTCGAGGTAGCGCACAGGAAACCAGACGAAAGAAGAAAATGGGGAGGCCCCACCCACCCCCCTACACAAGAAAAAACATCCGTCACCTCCACGCACCATCACCAACCCTCCACAGCACCATGGAAAAATAAACCCCCTACCCAACCATGCCTTGATTCCCTCCACTGACCGCACGTCACCCCGGTATACCACATCGCACTCAAATCACTCTATCCTTAGCCCTCACCTATATCACCCACCTGCCTGATTTCCTCAGGCTCCCGATCACACAAACTCTATTTCACTCCATCATATCCCCCCTCCATTTGGTCTCCCCTTCTTCCTCGTTCCCTCCACCTCCGAAACACATATATCCTCTTGGTCAATCTTTCCTCACTCATTCCCACCATGTGCCCAAACCACCTCAAAAAAATATATAATATAAATATATAGATATAATATATAAATACATATATATCTATAACAAAATCAATCTCACACAACTCAATATAAGGGAGTGGGGGCTGGAAATCCATCCATCCCGTTTTCACTTTTATCCCACCCCAGAGGAAGGAGAGGTTGGGCCAAGTGAGCAATACACCCCACTACGGCCTCACACCTCTGATAAACAACACATACCTCGCAACGCAGGATAAGCGAATATGTATGGAAAGCCGAGAGAGAGAGAGAGAGCTCGAGCGAGAGAGCGAGAGAGAGCGAGAGAGAGAGAGAGCGATCTATAATATCTATCTCTCTATCTATCTCCCTATACTGTCCTATCTATCTATCTACTACATCTATCTCTCTAACTATCAATCTACTATCTATCTTCATCAAACTCACTAAACTACATAAACTATCCTCTCCTCTAACACTCACTAACTCACACAATACATTCAAATCTATAAAAAAACAAATCATATAGCAAAGTCCAGTCCCCCACCCGCGTTTACCGCGTAGCGCCAGGGACACCCGACGACCCGAACAATGGTGCCCCCCCCCCCCTCCCAAATGTCACCCCCCCCCGTCTCCCAACACACACACCAACACTCCATACCATCCCACACCATGTCCACATACTATCACCCCCCCCAGACACAACCATATATACCAAAGCACACCCAACCCAACTGTCAGCCTAATCATTCTCATCGCCACCTCGCCACACATGGAAAAATACCATCCCCCCCCCCCCCCACATGTGTGCGAGGTTAGTGCTAGGAAAAGAGCAATCAACGGCCCCCATTCGTCCAACACCCCCAACCTACCCCTCAGTCACACGCAGTACATGCCCTAACCTGCCCGACAAACTCCCCCAGCACACCCCCGCCCCACCCGACCCTTACCCAAGTAAACCGGGCCCCACACACCACCACTTATTTCCCCCATGGTTTCACATCCCCACCACCCCCCCACCGCAACCCCGCCCAAGCCTCATGAGCGCAACCCTAACCCCAGTCCAGCCCGTACCCACCACCGCCTACACCCCCCCCACTCACCCCCTAAAACCCCCCCCCCCCACAATACCGAATGCCCCCGCGCCAAGACCCACACAAACCCCACGCCGCCCAAAACCCCCCAAGAAACCCCCCCCCCCCCCCCCATCGCAGCCAGAACCGGGGGCCCCGCCCACCCACCCCACATAAAACCCCCACCCGCATTCCCACCTCCAATAGTGGACACCCTCTCCACACAGGAATCACACGGTCACCTCGAACCCCCTCCCCGACAACCCAAAACACCACTTGGTCCCATCTATACCTCACCCATTCACACCAAGTGGTATCCCAAACCTATCAAAACCGAACACACCCTCCCCTCTTATTCTGCTCTCATCACACCACGCTCTTTTGATTTTCCTACACATCTCTCTTTACCCATACATTACTAACTCGGTCAAACCACCCTACGACACCACAACACATTCTCCTCAAAAACAACTCCATTTCCAGCACATATCACCCTCCTGCAACAAACTCTAGCCAAGCCCACGCATCGGCAAAAAACACCCATACTACAGTTAGTTGAACCACTATTATCCTTCAAACATACCCGATTTGATGGCTTTCCGATATAATGTTTTCTCGACATACTACCACCTTCTTCATGGCTTCCCAGGATTTTCGCGCCACCCCTCCCCCACCCTATATTACACGGTTCCCCGCTTCGCATGGTTCCCTATATTCCGCTTCCAAGATCCACTCCCAAGATATCCAAAAACACTTTTACTCTGCTCTCCTTCCAGTTTTTTATCTCCATATCAAACTTACCACCCAATTAGGACTAGACCCTCAACCCTACTGTACCTAATACACCTTGCTCATAATTACACATTACTCTTAAAACTTTCTTCATTCACACGGAACTTTAAAATACCAAACTCAGTCACCAGCTTCCAGCAGTTAACTCACGAGAATCCAGCCACCAGCGTTTGTATCCATCAGCGAACTACACTGACTCACCATTCCCAAAGTCTGGTCATGTCCCAACAACTTATATACTTAATGTGCCCGCCACCCTACTTTTCCAAAACTCCGCTTTGCCTTCACCCTCATCCCTAAACACCCCATCCATAAACAAAATCAACCAACCAAGGAGACATGCACATAAGCACCCCTAAGGCCGCAAACAACATTACTGAGAACCAATCACTTTCCTACTCCTTTTCCTACACGTACACAAGATCCTCAGATAAAAAACTTTTCACTGCTCTAACCAACTTTCCTTCCACACCATAAAATCTTAATACCTTCCCACAGAGCACGCTATCAACTCTAATCATATGCCTTCTCCAGATCCAAATAAAATGGCAAACAAATACAAATCCATAGGCTTATTCTCAGTATTTACTCACATACAGTCTTCACAGCAAAAACTCCTGATCCAACCAACACATACCTCCTACCACTAATTATATTATCTGGAACCGGCCCTACACCGCAACTTACATCTCACTGCACTCCCCCAATCTGATCTCTGTACATGCCCACACTACACTCATCCAATACCCTCCCATATCATTAAAACCATGAATACTCAACAAACTCAACCTCTGTAATTTGAGCAGTCACTCTTCCCCCCTTTGCTTTGTACAAAGGCCCCTATGCACGCATCCGCCAATATAAAAATATATATAAATCTATATATCAATATATATATATAGATATATATATATATATACATATTTATATATAAAAATATATATATATAATATATATAAAAAATATATATAATATATATATATATTTTTTCTTTTTTATTTATTTATTATACTTTGGTCGCTGTCTCCGCGTCAGCGAGCAGCGCGTTAAGGACAGCAAGGACTGGGCCTTTGAGGACTCTTCACACGCCGGGCCCCCCCATCTTCTGTTCCTTTTTTTGGAAAATTAAAAAAACGAAGAGGGAGGGATTTCCAATCCGCCCCCCTGTACACCTCCCCTTTTAGTGCCTTCTACGACACGCAGGGAAAAAAAAAAAAAAAAAGAAAACCGGAAGGAGGGGTGGAGGAAGTAATTCATCCTCCCATAACCCCAGGAAAAATATAAAATAACTATATAAATATATAAAAATAAAAATAATATATAAATCTATATATAAAAAATATATTATATATTTGGAAAGGATCACACATTTTGCGCTTGAACAAGATATTCCTAATGAGTCCACGGAGACACATTTTTACCCCTTGGACTAAGGGGAGGCTAACGGAGCGGAGGCTGGGAACTCCACCCCACTCCTTTTTTAATTTCCAAAAGAGACCAGAGACGGGGCCCAGTAGATGATATTCACTCAAAGGCTCAGTCCACTGTTCTTATGGTACCTCAAAATGCGGGAAAATGCGAATAGTATCATATATATATATATATCTATATATCTCAATATATATATATATCAACATCTATATAAAAGATATATATATAATATAAGGGAAGAGCAGATGTGGTTTCAGAAGTGGTAGAGGATGAGTAGGGAAAAACAGTGTTTTGCTTATTGAAGAATGTATGATGAGCAAATCCTAGAAAAGCAAAATGGATTAAAATGATATGTAGCATTCTGGCTCATGGAGACGGCAACTGATAAGTGCAAGAGATGCTCTATGGCAGGACTACAGACAATAAATAGGAAGATAGGGAGGAACCGATGAAAGCAGCAGAGCCCAGTTTTTAATCGAGAAGTATAAAGGCATGTGATACGTGTACGCACAGACGCGAGGCCACGTGAATAATGGATTACACCGCGCACAGTCGGTTTATTGGCGGCCGGTCGAGTGGCAACCACCATGGTAAATATATATGTTATAATGGAAGGGGATGAATAAGGAGAGGTCCATGCAAGAGTAATATAGGAAAGACGGGGACGTAAGCAGACTGTATAGGAGGGATGATAGACCATGGAAGCAGTCCGTAAGATGTTTCGCTGCTGACAAACATGCTCTGTGTGCATGATTCCTGAGACAGAGCCCCTGCCGGACGCTGGAAGCCTGAGATTGGTGTCACACCGTGAGTGGACGACAGCCCGATACCAGCGACACTGAAATCAGCGCCCGATCAATAAGGTGACCCGTCGGTTAGATGGTACAAGTGCCCCATATGGGACTGTGTGCGAATATTGACTGAGGACGCAACAACTGGCGGACGTGAAGTGTATTACCCCTATCAGGGCGTGGGAACAGGCCGCGGATGGCACCCATTGGAAGCGGACCGTGGCACAACGTTGTGGTGGCGGTGGGCGACAAATTCTTGGGTGCCATGTCCGAAAAGAAATGGACCGTCTGCGAACCTAAACTCGTAACAGCCCCCAGGGATATGAAATGCAAGGCCACGGATAGGTACCACCCAATGTAAGAAAGGTTGCGCGGCGTGGTGGCAACAGGAACGAGTAAGTGATGCAGGCGATGCTGGAATAGCTGGAACCTGCGATGTATAGAGGCCAATGAGTGGAGTGTTGCGTGGATTGCATCGCGAAGCGACCCGTACGGTCCGTCGCGACTTTATTGAGGCAAACCACCAGCGTGAGGAAGCATGCGCTGCCCGCCGCGGGTAAAATATAATCCGAGGTGTATAGGGCCCGACAGGCTCGCAAGCATGAGCAGCCCGCAGCCCCCGGCGGATCAATGTGTCGGCGTAGGCGGTGCCCGCACGGAAGCCCGCGGCGCCCCTATAATAGGTTGCCCGCAGGCGTGACCCCCCAGCAATTTGAGAATGCACGGGGCCATGAGCCCAAGCAGGCGGGTGCCCGTGAAGTGTGCCCTGCCAACGCGACCAAGGCTCGCAGAGGTCACCCGGGGATTGACGAATGCTGTCCGTGACAAGCCACCGTGCCAGAGAACGCGTCCAGGGTGAGAACCCCTGGCCAGAAAGAGACGGTCATGTGTATCAAATATATGGCTGTGTATGGCCGAACACTGTCAATATACCGTGAAAGGGGGGGGGGGGGGTTGAGTCCCTAAAATCTATCGTCAGATACCTTGAACTACCCACGCAAACCGCGTGAGACAGCGACCCAGAATAACCAAAAAACCACCAACAACCCATCTAAACTATCAACATCTCTAACAATAACAAACTATATATCATCTCTACTACCATATATCAAACTCTCAACAAACTAATATACACAATCAAAATCTATAACAAATAACTCATCGATATATCACACACATTCAAACACACACAAACTCGACAATCATTCATCAATCACTCAATCACACCTAACACAAAAATCAAGTAACCGAACACACCGATACACCACCCAACAGCACCACCGCCTCCAAAAAGATGACAGGTTTAAGCATCACCCCGTAAATAGACAGCACAAGACCGCAACCTATTGGGCAGAACAGATGCACGGCAGCCACCTGCTGCCGTCATAGGACTGGCGTTGACAGATGCAATCGAAAGCCCATAGACCCTGGGACGAGAAAGATAAATGTGCAGCTACAGACGGACGATAGTGACAGCCATCGCGTAGATGATCAAAGTGCCGGCGATATATGCGATAGAGGCGAGGAGATGAAGCTGACCTGGGAGACGCAATAAGAAGCGGATGCCGCTGCTGCGGCGGGTTGAATGACCCCATCTGCGGTTGCTGGAAGCGAAGGTAGAAATGATATGATGCAGGAGTGCATCATGAATCACAAGACAGAACGGTAAGTGATGACGCGGGTGTCATGACGGCCCGCCGGCGGCATTTATGGTGAAGCGACTGGAAAAACTCCAGAGGCCCCTGTAATGACCAACGAACAGCGAGCAGTCGGAATAAAAGAATCAGCCATCCGGACCTTATATAGAGGTAGGCACACGTGTATGTAATATTCTAGTAGATCCCCTTGTCAAACTTAGGACATATCAACAGAGCTTTCAACAACCTAACCTTACTAACAATGATATGTTCTTATGTATCCGGTGCCCAAATCCAATGCAGTACAGCAAGACTAAATTAGATATGTTCGCACTGTAAAGATGAGATCCAATCAAAAATCAAGATCCCTGAGGGAAAGGGGCTTCCGATCCTATCCACGAATACCCTGCGTGTCGAAGCCGGCGACAAAAAGGGGAGGAGCGGGGGGCTGGACAATCCTCCCCTCACGTTATATTATTTATTTTATCTTTTTTTTATATAATACTCCAAACAGAAGGAACCAGGGGGCCAGGTGAGGATATTCCAAAAAAGGCCCTGTCCACAGATCTTAACTGGCTCCCTCTCTCACGCGGGCAAAAGGCGCAGTCGTTTAGAACGCCCGAATTCTCTATATATAAATCTATATAAATTAAAAAGAATATCATATCCTAACTACAAAATATATAAATCCCAGGGGATGGGGGGACAGAATACAACCCACGCAATCCACCACGTGTCGTATAAGGCGCCACAAGAGGGACGGGAGCGGGGGGGCCCGAAACCCATCCCCCCTTGAATTATAAACTTTCTAACAGGGGACACAGAAGAAGGAGTCCACGGCGAGGACGTGCTCAACCTCCCCCACGCGAAGGCTCAGCTGTAGGTGGTCTACAATGTGTGTGGATGTCCCAACAAGAGAACAAGGCGAGATAGTGTAGTATGATTTGAGAAATGTGACCCTGGATGTTCTGAGGTATTCTGCGTGAACCGACGTCTAAAGGGAAACGGGGAATAGTAGTATATAAATATGGGATGTCATTATGGTGAGTAAAATCCGGGGTGTAGTGAGAGGACCGAGAAGGGAAGGCGTAGTCACAACTCCATACATCAGTCGATTGCGTGGGAGTAAAGTGGATCGCGTGTAACGCAAAGAACATTCTAGCGCGCACAGGGATCCAACAGAAAACAGAAGCTGGAGAGCAGCTGGGTGTGCTATACTATGGATGGCATATGCAATGAGAAGCCAGACCTAGCGAGGGCACGTGTTTATGGACCCGCTAGAATGTGTATCGTTGGTTAAGCGGCCCTCCACCCCCCCCCCCCCCAACGATCGTGTGTCAAGAGCTGGGAGCTTTTGCCAGCACCGGTACGTCCCGAAGTGCCTTTGCGGGACTACAAGGTATAACCAGACAGTGTAAACGTAGATGTATACACGGAAATTAGTTGCAGCAGCTTGGATAGCTTATAAGGCAGCCACAAGGAACTGGTGTTATAGGGCCTACCGTGGTTATACAAACCCACGCGTGAGCTCGCCCATCCAGTACAACGAAATACAGACGGTGCGCGCAGGCCGAGCGCTGTTCTAGAGCATCCGAGATCCTAGCACGACCCGCCTCCCGCGCGACTAAAGGTGGCGAACCAGAGCTGCTAGGTGCAACTGAGGGAAAGACAGACCCATCACTAGTTGCGTCGCCGGTGAAGCCAAATGTGTTGGATAAGCCACACCGCCGGCAGATAGCAAATAAGGGAGCCGCTCCTCCTGAGACAGTAAGATGCGTCTAGGGCAGGAGATCTTAGTGTGCGCAGTACCAGGAGAGCCTGAGCCCGACTGGCAACCGGTTCCGCCCCCCTGCAGAACGGGGCAGTAGGGGCGGACTGTGAAGTCAAAATTCGGAGGCATCAGAGATGTACATAGGGGCCCACAAGTCAGCCTGAGGCCCTGCGCACGGCGTGGGAGATGGGTATAGAATAAGCCAAGGACGTGACGGAGGATGCAGCAAGACCGCAATCATAGTATGCCCGCGCCGAGCGCGGCCTTTGCCCTCTATATGAGCCGTGGGCCCCCATGCCACAGTGAGATAGGGCAGCTGAATCCACAGACCAGCACGGCCGGGAGTGTCCAGAGCCGGAGCCATCGGAGTCACCCGCGCCCCATGCGCAGATAGGTTGTGAGAGCGTCATCATTACCCATAATCCGGAGCCATCCCACGCTGAAAATTGGCAGTCGTGACCCTACCGTGCGACCGACACTGTGCGCAAAGTGGCCATCCGTGCCGGCGCACCAGGCGAGAACACACTGACGTTGAGCGTGCATGACGGTAGAGCAGGCGTGCGTACTATATGCCGGTAATGTGTATGCCTAGAGCATGCAGCTCTGCGAGTCCGCTCAAGGGATTCTTAGGTCAGAGGAAAGGTATGACCCCGTGCCTCGGGTATACGGATGCACCAGCTTTAGTATAAACCGAGCCAGGATCGACACCAGCAAAGCTGGCACGATCCCGCCGGCCAGGCCGCCGTTAAGGCATGGGAGAGGATCAATGCAGAGGCAATATCACTCACCCCAAGGGGGTGCCACAGTCTTACAATAGTGCCAAGAGGCAGGAACCAGGTTCATTCCAGACATAGACAGCACACGCAGTAGCGAGCCTAGACAGCAAGGCGGCTGCGTGCCACGAGCCCTTGTACCCCAGGCCACGGTGCTACCGCCGAGATTAGCTCCAAAAACAAAGGAACAAAGTATGTTGACGTACTTCCCTGGTTAACATTAAAAGGGAGGGTATTGATTGAGACGGGAGACGGCATGTCCAGACGCATCAGATGGGCACGCCAGATGATGGGTATCCGCACAGTGGTAGAGGATGTGTGGAACATGTGACTTGCATAATCAGCCATTGACCTGAGATGCCAAATCCTTAAGCACCCCGCACCTGGTGCGCATAAGACTGACGCCATATCTGGCTCTGGAGCCGGCCCAATGAAAGCGTAGCTCGCGACGCACAGTGCAGGAATTCCGCCTCTCGGAGATGGGCGGCCAATTGTTAGAAGCAGATAATCGATATATAAAAACCAGTATGTCCGGCATGTATGTCCGTGTAAGCCGAGAGGGAACGTGATTGGTACACAGTGACAGTAGGTTAATGCGGAAGGGTGAGGAAGATACACCAGTGATGTATCACTTTTTAAGGCATGGGGTATGTTAACGAGAGGGTGACTGCCCGAGTATATAAATTGGACCGCGGGGCAGACATCCTATCAGAATGGGGCAGCACACGCAGCTTGCAGAGGAGGTCAGAAAATATATGTATCGCTAAAGATCCCGCGCAGGTGCAGCAAACCTGTTGCGCCACTGCCGCCGCAGGGTGCCAGCGTAAAAGGGGTCCCGAGATATGTAGCCCGCGTGCCGCCGAACCGCGTACCCTGTTGAAACCGGCGCACGGTATATACAGAACCGACGGGTATGACGGTGTCCCGTCCCTTGGGACGGTCAAAAAGCCTGGCTCAAACCAGGCGGAAGTGAAGTTATTTAGCACTCATGTAGTGGCGACAGGCAGCGGATGGCCCCAGGGACGCGACGTGAGAATCATAGTGGTGGGCGGGGGCGAAAAAACCAGGGAGCCTTGACGACATGTAGTGGAAGTAACAGACCCATAATCCCGCAAGCAAAAAGGTAACATGTTAGGAAGGACTCAGTGGATCCACCCAGTTATTAGTATATTTAGTCGAGTGCGCGAGGGCAAAGGCTAGCGGATGAGTGCCGGAGGATGCTTGTGCTGGCAATGAGAAGTTAGCGTGGCCCACAGAGGGAGTGCGGTGGGTTATCTCGATGTAAAGTCACGTAAGGTTAAGAGAGCTTGTGGAAATTAAATAGAGCGTGGTTGAGGAGAGCATAAGAGGGGTCCTTTGAAAATAGGTTTGGGCACATGGATAGAATGAGTGAGGAAACATTGCACCACGAGGATATATTGTCGGAGTGGAGGGAACGAGGAGAAGTTGGAGACCAAATTGGAGGTGGAAAGCAGGAGTGAAAAAGCTATGTGTGCTCGTGTGCTTTAACATGCAGGCGGGTGGCAAGGAGGGCAAGGAATAAGTGAATTGGATCGATGTAGGTATACCGGGGATGACGTGCTGTTCAGTTGGAATGAACAGGGCATGTGACGCGTCTGGGGGAAACCATGGAAAGCTGGTCGGTCTGTTATTAAGCGAGGAGACGTATGTAATATCCAATGAGATATGATGGTGTTAGGGCATTTCTTTCGTCGATCCTTGCGCTACCTCGCAAACCGAGGCAGACAGCGACAAACTCTATATATATATAAGAAAAGCAAATGGATTTTTTATGTAGCATTATATGGATCGGAGAAGCAAAAGACCCGTTATAGCGATGCAATATAGAGATGACGTGAGATTACAGTCAACCATCTTTGAGTGGAGGCACGTTTTAGAAGCAGTGACAAAGTTTTAATCGAGGTATGTAAAAGGTGCCTGTGTACGTGAAGGAAGAAGAGGAAATGTGATTGTTCTCAGTGACTTGTAGGATTATTGAGCGGCCGGGGTGTGTGATGTCTCCAAGGTTGTTACTTTGTATTAGGCTGGGGTTGATAGGCGAGAATCAAAGGCTTAATGGAACGAGGGGAAGTATGAAGCTCTGTTGGGGAAGCTCGCGCATGGGACGTGATCCGTTTGTAGATCGCAGCAAGAAACACCGCTGGTGGCTGAATCCTGATGAGAAACTGCCGACGCAGGATGACTGAGAGTATGGTTAAGGAGTGTAGAAAAAGCAAAGTTAAAAAGTAAATGTGAATAAGAGCAAGGATAACTAAGGTACAGTAGGGTTGAGGGTCCAGTCACTAGGGAGGTAAGTTTGAATGGAGAAAAACTGGAGGAAGTGAAGTGTGATTTTAGATATCTGGGAGGGATCTGGCAGCGGATGGAACCATGGAGCGGAAGTGGATCATAGGGTGGGGGAGGGGGCGAAAATTCTAGGAGCCTTGAAGAATGTGTGGAAAGTCGAGAACATTATCTCGGAAAGCAAAAATGGGTATGTTTGAAGGAATAGTGGTTTACCAACATGTTGTATGGTTGCGAGGCGTGGGCTATGGATAGAGTTGTGCGCAGGAGGATAGATGTGCTGGAAATGAGATGTTTGAGGACAATGTGTGGTGTGAGGTGGTTTGATCGAGTAAGTAACGTAAGGGTAAGAGAGATGTGTGGAAATAAAAAGAGCGTGGTTGAGAGAGCAGAAGAGGGTGTTTTGAAATGGTTCGGGCACATGGATAGAATGAGTGAGGAAAGATTGACCAAGAGAATATATGTGTCGGAGGTGGAGGGAACGAGGAGAAGAGGGAGACCAAATTGGAGGTGGAAAGATGGAGTGAAAAAGATTTTGTGTGATCGGGGCCTGAACATGCAGGAGGGTGAAAGGAGGGCAAGGAATAGAGTGAATTGGAGCGATGTGGTATACCGGGGTTGACGTGCTGTCAGGGATTGAATCAAGGCATGTGAAGCGTCTGGGGTAAACCATGGAAAGCTGTGTAGGTATGTGTATTTGCGTGTGGGGACGTATGTATATACATATGTGAGTATGGGGGTGGGTTGAGCCATTTCTTTCGTCTGTTTCCTTGCGCTACTTCGCAAACGCGGGAGACAGCGACAAAGCAAAAAGAAAAAAAAAATATATATATATATATATATATATATATATATATATATATATATATATATATATATATATATACATACAAAAGAAGGAACAGAGGGGGCCAGTTGAGGGTATTCCAAAAAAGTCCCAGTCCTCTGTTCTAAACGCTACCTAGCTAACGCGGGAAATGGCGAATAGTTTAAAAGAAAAAAGAATATATATATATATATATATATATATATATATATATATATATATATATATATATATATATATATATATATATATATATATATATGTATATATCTTGAGTAAGATGACAAATCCCATGCAGAAGATCCCATCACGTTGGCGGCATTAAGTCTCAGAGCTGGTAACACTAACCCGGAGTTTCTCTGGTAGCCTTCGTACTACGAAGGGTGCTTGATGTGCATCCTCGGTAATCATCGTACCACAGGAGTTACCTGACGTGCTACCTTGGTAATTATCTTACCTTTGGAACGGCCTGGCGTGCGTTTTCCATATTAATCATTGTACCTCGAAAGCTGCCTGACGTTCATCCTCCGTAATCATCGTACCTCGGGAGCTGCGTGACGAGCGCCCTTGGTAATCATTGTACTTCTGAAGCTGCCTGACATATGCTCCTGTTATGCATCTTACCCTTAGAGCTGCATGATGTGCACCTTCGGTAATCATCGCACCTCTGTAGCTGCCTGACGTGCGCCCCCTAGCATTTATCGTACCTTAGACGATGCCTAACGTGCGCCCTACAGCAGTAACCCTGCGGAGGTAAACTAGGTGTTGGTGAGAAGAGAGTCGTCCGCTTGACGCCTGGTCAGGGTCGAGTGTTGCTCTAATATCGCTGCCAGATGAGCGAGGTTTTCTTTGATACTACATACTGTAAGTGAGTTTTTCTTCTTCCTCTCTCTCTATTTGCTGTACCTCGCTGCCTCGTTCTCTTTCTCTGTCTCTTAGAGCAACAATCAGACCACAGCGATCCCGCGAGAGAGACAACAGGACTACATACAGCCTCATTATTTTCTCCGATCAATGCGTAACCCTGAGCGAACGGATCACCTTGTGGCCGCGGAACAAAAACAAACAAATCCTTCCCTTGACTTATTTGTGAAGCGTCTTAATAATAGCTGATCCTCAAACCATATTTCCCATTTTCTTTCCACTTAGTGCCCCCAAGGCACGATTCCTGTTTTCTGCGGTGTACCGTAATGCTTAGGTCAACATCAGGGTTATAAAACGGGGATAGATAGCCTTTATGGTTAAAATACTACTCGGTACAGAACAGTGCTAAGTGAACATGCTGCTTGGATGATACTGAACAAATGGCACGTACGTTCTTGAACATCCCTCATGCATGTGATGCATAACAATAAACATAAAACGTTAATGTAGAACACCCACGGCAACGTCAAGTAAAAATATCAACTGAGCAAACTGGCTTTATATTAATGCGTAGCTAGGGTCGCCACGAACAGTTTGACCGAACAAAGATGTTTTGTAATTCAGAAACTAAGTTAAGGCCAAGTTCCTCGTGTCAGACTGTCAGGGACAACAGTTCAATGACCTGTCTGGAAGAAAAAAAGAAATATTCTTTTTTTTCCTAACATGATCAAGGCGCAGAAGTGAGAGTTATTGGTAGGGGGAGAGGAGGGAGGGTGAAGCCTTGGAGGTGTGCAACGGTAGCTAAGGAGATGGTAACAGTAAAGAAGTATTATAATAATGATAATAATGATGATAATGATATGATAATGATAATAATCATAATAATGATAATAATAATAATAGCAATGATAATTATAGTATAGTTAATACTGATGATGATAATGATAATAATAATAATAATAATGATAATAATAATAAAAATAATAATAATGTACAGTACTATAACTTTACTGAAATAAACCTCAATACACGTCTGACTGAGACGCGCTCTGCATTCAGCCAGTGTGGCTTCTAAGCGGGTCTTACATTAGCAGCGACCACTGTACTGGCCACAGTGTGTGGTGGTTTATCAGACCTGGTTTATCACCATCAGTCACCAAGCGTTTAATCTATCTGTTCATCTCCCCACACATTTCATATTCGCTCAGTGTGAGCTTACTGTCTATCTGGTATATCTCGATCTGTGTAAATGTCTTTCAACACGATGGTACAACCTTGAGCACGAGGGTACGGTCCTTATGCACGACGGTACGATCCTTGAGCACGACGGTACGATCCTTGAGCACGACAGCACGGCCCTAGAACACGACGGTGCGACCCTTGAGCACGACGGCACGGCCCTTGAGCTCCACCGTAGAACCCTTGAGCACGACGGTACGATCCTTGACCACGACAGCACAGCCCTAGAACACGACGGAACGACTCTTCAGCACGACGGCACGGCCCTTGAGCACCACCGTAGGACCCTTAAGCACGACGGCACGATCCTTAAGCACAACAGCACGGCCCTTAAACACGACGGTACGACCCTTGAGCACGACGGCACGGCCCCTGAACACGACGGTACAATCCTTGAGCACGACAGTACAATCCTTGAGCACGACGGTAGAGACCCTTGAACACGACGGTGCGATCCTTGAGCACGACGGTAGGGACCTTGAGCACGACGGCACAGCCCTTGAGCACGACGGTACGATCCTTGATCATGACGATACGGCCTTTGAGCACAACGGTACGATCCTTGAGCACGACGGTACGATATTTGAGCATGACGGTAGGACCCTTGAGCACGACGGTACGGTCCTTTTGCACGACGGTAGGGACCTTGAGCACGACGGCACGACCCTTGAGCACGACGGCACGACCCTTGAGCACGACGGTACGGTCCTTGAACACGAAGGTACAGTAGTTGAGCACGACGGTACGACCCTTGGGCACGACAATACTACCCATGAGCATGATGACAAGACCCTTCAACTCGACGGTACGACCTTCAAGCACGACCTGGGCATGACGGGTGGGCCTTTGACCTTACCCATAACAGTTAGGTCGAAGGCCATCATACCCACGGGTCGTAAGGCTCACCCACCCTAGCTCTAAGGGTCGTATCATAGTGTTTAATAGCTTAATGACGACGACAACTATAACCGCTCAACCTGAGGATAAAATGGCAGTTAACGTTACATGAGGCAGCAGCAATAGACGGCCGAGTACATAAGGTCATCAGCCAATAGGGTACAGACCGTATAGATACACCTACCAATAGCATACGAGCGTAAGAACTCCAGCCAATTGCGAGTTAACACTGAGAGATCACCGTCCAATAGGAACCCAGTCTTCAGACGCCCAACCCAAAAGGCGGCCGGCGCCAAGAGATGACCAGCCAATCAGCAAATAGGTGTGCTGAGAAAGATGATCAACCAATGAGATTTACAACCAATGGGAAGCCAATAACAAACCATAAACTGGCCAATAGCCGCTGGGGATTTCATGATAATGAACAGACACACACACAAACTCCACTGCTATAATCCATTTGATGATTCTCCATCATCAACCAATCCCACTCGGGTCATCAATGTCATAAACATCAAAGAGAATAAGAGAAAGTTCAACGCAACGATCCCGACTGAAATTAAGACGAAAAAGTCTGATTATGATTTGGGTTTAGGAAACATCTTACGAGGGAACTTTCCGAGTGAGACGGTACGACCCTTGAGCACGATGGTACGACCCTTGAGCACGATGGTACGACCATTGGGCACGAAGGTGAAACCCTTGAGCACGATGGTACGACCCTTGAGCACGATGGTACGACCCTTGAGCACGATGGTACGACCATTGGGCACGAAGGTGAAACCCTTGAGCACGATGGTACGACCCTTGAGCACGATGGTACGACCCTTGAGCACGATGGTACGACCCTTGAGCACGATGGTGCAACCCTTGAGCAAGATGGTACGACCCTTGAGCACGATGGTACGACCATTGGGCACGAAGGTGAAACCCTTGAGCACGATGGTACGACCCTTGAGCACGATGGTACGACCCTTGAGCACGATGGTGCAACCCTTGAGCACGATGGTGCAACCCTTGAGCACGATGGTACGACCATTGGGCACGAAGGTGAAACCCTTGAGCACGATGGTACGACCCTTGAGCACGATGGTACGATCCTTGAGCACGACGCTACGACCCTTGAGCACGACGGTACGACCCTTGAGCACGACGGTACGACCATTGAGCACGACGGTACGACCCTTGAGCACGATGGTGCAACCCTTGTGCACGATGGTACGACCCTTGAGCACGATGGTACGATCCTTGAGCACGACGGTACGACCCTTGAGCACGACGGTACGACCATTGAGCACGACGGTACGACCCTTGAGCACGACGGTACGACCATTGAGCACGACGGTACGACCATTGAGCACGACGGTACGACCCTTGAGCACGATGGTGCAACCCTTGAGCACGACGGTACGACCCTTGAGCACGACGGTACGACCCTTGAGCACGATGGTGCAACCCTTGAGCACGACGGTACGACCCTTGAGCACGACGGTACGACCCTTGAGCACGATGGTGCAACCCTTGAGCACGACGGTACGACCCTTGAGCACGACGGTGCGACCCTTGAGCACGACTCTGGCCGCTGGGTCACGATGTCCTGGCCTCCGACCTTACCCCTGAACCTTTGAGGGTCAGGTCTACAGGCCAGGCCTTCCTACCCAAGGAGGTCGTTGACATGAACTATCAATCTATTCACATAGAATTATATACTTTTAAAAGATACTTTAGATGACTTGAAAGTATCTAGACAAAATTGATATATTTTGGCTTCCTATGAAATAGTGAAAAATAAAAAAAAAGATAAAAATCCTCAGTCTATTTACATTAACATTGTCTGAAATTCCTCCAGTACTCTTATACCTTTCAATGTTATTATACAACTCCTATATACCTGGCCTTCCCTCAGCACATGTTCCAGGGTAACACTGCAACAGCAGGTGCCACATACTGGGGCAGGTCTCCCTCCCTCTCCATCAAGCGACCATGGCCTCAACATTATAGGGTCAAAAGGACGATTCCTGTTGAGTGAGGAACACCTTTCTTTATCTATAAACTGTTCGTTCCCTAAGGCTTCCAAGTCCCATCTAGTTTACCATTTACGTCGAATATATATTAATCTGAGTATCTATCCTTCTCATAAAATCAACTTGAAATATAATTCTAGGTATGTAGACTGCTAGATATGGTTCCCTCAGCTTCAGTGTCTGCTATCTTATTACTGCAAATGACAATCTTGAAATTTTTGAACTATGGACGTGTAGGGGATGAAATGCCTGCCAACACTACGTGATGTGAGGTGGGTTGATCGTGTAAGTAACGACAGTGTTGGAGAGCTGTATAATGGGTGCTGTCTGACCAAGATAGCGGATCAAGGTGTGCTGAAATAATTCGGACACATGGAGAGGATGAGCGAAGAGAGATTGACTACAAGGATCTGGGTGTCAGAAATGGACAGGGGGATGGGGAAGGGGAAAACCACGAGGGAGAAAGGTAGGATGGAGTGTGGTAGACTTTGGGTTATCCGGACCTGAACATTCAGGAGAGTTTGAAGCGTGCATGGTATAAAATGAACTGGATTGGTGTGGTACAGAGGGATCGACGTGTTGACAGTGAGGCAGTCGTGCATTATGGACTCATTAAAATATATATCCCTATGAGTCCATTGGGAAAATGAAACAAAATTGTGATCCTTTCCAACAAGGAATATATATATATATATATATATATATATATATATATATATATATATATATATATATATATATATATATATATATATATATATATATTTCTTTTTTTCTTTCAAACTAATTCGCCATTTCCCGCATTAGCGAGGTAGCGTTAAGAACAGAGGACTGGGCCTTTGAGGGAATATCCTCACCTGGCCCCCTTCTCTGTTCTTTCTTTTGGAAAAAAAAAAAAAAAAAAGGGGAGAAAGAATACTTCCCACGTATTCCCTGCGTGTCGTAGAAGGCGACTAAAAGGGGAGGGAGCGGGTGGCTGGAAATCCTCCCCTCTCGTTCTTTTTTTTTAATTTTCCAAAAGAAGGAACAGAGAAGGGGGCCAGGTGAGGATTTTCCCTCTAAGGCCCAGTCCTCTGTTCTTAACGCTACCTCGCAGATGCGGGAAATGGCGAATCGTATGAAAAAAAAAAAAAATATATATATATATATATATATATATATATATATATATATATATATATATATATATATCTTTCTTTCATACTATTCACCATTTCCCGCATTAGCGAGGTAGCGTTAAGAACAGAGGACTGGGCCTTTGAGGGAATATCCTCACCTGGCCCCCTTCTCTGTTCCTTCTTTTGGAAAATTAAAAAAAAAAATGAGAGAGGAGGATTTCCAGCCCCCCCTCTCCCTTCCCTTTTAGTCGCCTTCTACGACACGCAGGGAATAGGTGGGAAGTATTCTTTCTCCCCTATCCCCAGGGATAATATATATATATATATATATATATATATATATATATATATATATATATATATATATATATATATGTGTGTGTGTGTGTGTGTGTGTGTGTGTGTTATACTTTGTCGCTGTCTCCCGCGTTAGCGAGGTAGCGAAAGGAAACGGACGAAAGAATGGCCCAACCCACCCACATACACATGTATATACATAAACGCCCACACACGCACATACACATACCTATACATTTCAATGTATACATGCATATACATACACAGACATATACATATATGCACACGTACATATTCATATTTGCTACCTTCATGCATTCCCGTCGCCAACCCACACACACACACACACACACACACATATATATATATATATATATATATATATATATATATATATATATATATATATATATATATATATATATATATATATATATATATATAATGTACAACCGCCTTAAAGTTTGATTATTAGCAATTTTGTCTCAGACAGACCACATATTATATGTCTCAGACAGACCACATATTATATGTCTCAGACAGACCACATATCATAAGAGAACACAACAAAACCACTGGACCAGAGATGTCGTCATTGGGCGATGGGGGGGGGGGGGGGGGGGTTGAGGGGGTTTGCCCCCACGGAAAACATTACGCATTTCCCCTCCACGCGATAAGAAAGGTGTGACGTCATACCTTGACCTTACGAGTTCTGCGGTGAAGTCATTTGTAAAAACTTTACGACGATCTAACGAAGTCACTGTTAAACGTGAGAGCTTTGAGGTCATCAAAACGAAAAAATAAAGTTTATCGACTTTACTAGCAAACGTGCATTGTTTGATGATGTCATCGGTACAATCATGACTTTTGATGATGTCATGTGTACAGTCATGACGTTTGATGATGTCATGTGTACAGTCATGACTTTTGATGATGTCATGGGCACAGTCATGATGTTTGATGATGCATCGGCATAGTCATGATGTTTGATGATGTCATCGGTACAGTCATGACGTTTGATGATGTCATCTGTTCAGTCAAGATGATGTCACTGGTACAGTCATGACGTCTGATGATGTCATCGGTTGTCATGACGTATGGTGATGTTAACGGTACAATCATGACGTTTGATGATGTCATCAGTACAATTATGACGTTTGGTGATGTCACCGGTACAATCATGACGTTTGATGATGTCACCGGTACAGTCATGACGTTTAATGATGTCATCGGTACAGTCATAACGTTTGATGATGTCATCAGTACAATCATGATGTTTAATGATGTCATCGGTTCAGTCATGACGTTTGATGATGTCATCGATACAGTCATGACGTTTGATGATGCCATCGGTACAGTCATGACGTTTGATGATGTCATGGGTACAGTCATGACGTTTGATGATGTCATGGGTACAGTCATGACGTTTGATGATGTCATGGGTACAGTCATGACGTTTGATGATGTTACTGGTACAGAAATGACGTTTGATTATGTCATCGGTGCAGTCATGACGTTTGATGATGTCAGCGGTACAGTCATGACGTTTGATGATGTCAGCGGTACAGTCATGACGTTTGATGATGTCAGCGGTCCAGTCATGACGTTTGATGATATCATTGGTAGTCGCGTCGTTTGATGATGTCACCGGTACAATCTTGACGTGTGATTATGTCATCGGTGGTCATGACGTTTGATGATGTCAGCGGTACAGTCATGACGTTTGATAATGTCATCGATACAGTCATGACGTTTAATGATGTCATCGGTTTGATGTGTCAGCAGTAATCTCTCTCTCTCTCTCTCTCGTAGTTCTACACCTGGACGCACAAGTGCACGTATGGCATGACGCACAGCCCCTCCTTCGGAGCCACGCTGAGGTGTCGAGAGCACCATTAACACCACCACCTCTGCTCACAACTGCACCGCAACCATACAACTCCACCACAACTCTCTCTCCTCCCTTCCCGGGAACACAATTAACCTTGAATCGCCGTCACCCCCACTGGCTGTACCTCCCTACCCCCCGTTTGGTTGTTAGTCTTCAAACATGGATAATTACGATCAGGCTTGGATGCAGGCAAGCCTTGCGTAACGTCCTCGCGTTTGTCACGCAACAAAACCGGCTGTAATAGCAGGTAATTAGCGGTTGGGGGCGGTTGGGGGGGGCCAGTTGTTGTGAGGCCTGGGGGTGAGGGAGGGAGGGAGGGGGGGGGCATCGTACAGCGTCCCAGCAAGAGAAAGTTGGTGTCAGGTTTGACACCGCCCGTAAGGGGGTGACGCCATATTGGATTCGGTTTGACTCGCGCATTCCACTTCTTAAATACGTATAATAAACATCTCAAGGATGTGTAACGAATATCTCTACCAATTATGTTATGTTCGACATGTTATAGTAGAGATAATGGGGGTTTTATTTGGGCTAAAGGATCAAATTACTGTACGCTAACGAGCAACATCCTAAAACCAAACAATTATACTCGTAGCTCCTAATGGCGTCAGCTGAGCTCTTTAAAATGATTACGGTGTTGGCATGTCCTTCCTAACTTAAATACCATTGTATATTTGCACTGCATGACACAGCTCCGTCACAAATTTGGCCTAAGTAAGGCGTAAACAACACGTGCCCACTATTACTCTCGGCTGCGCTTCTCAAGACACGCAATACAGTGGAGAAACATTGGCTTGTAACCTAGTGCGTATAATGACACTAAATACGACTGGTTTCTAACCTTGACAGTAGAAAAAAAATAAAAAAAAAAACAGACAATACTGCCTGTCTCAAGTTTTCTGTCAATACCACCAACAACGGACGGTTTAAATGTCAAGGTCGCTTGCGGCGGCTCACTGCTGCCCGCCACCAAGACAACACCGAAAAAGATATATTTCACAAACGCGTGGAAAACTATGTAGTTCCCAGAATGGTAAAGTAAATTTGGTTTTCTTCTATTTTGAATTAGACGATCGTAGAAAACATATAATTCTCTGAACGGTGAAGTAAAGGTTCTGCAAATATATATATATATATATATATATATATATATATATATATATATATATATATATATATATATATACATATATATATATATATATATATATATATATATATATATATTTTATTTTGCTTTGTCGCTGTCTCCCGCGTTTGCGAGGTAGCGCAAGGAAACAGACAAAAGAAATGGCCCAACCCACCCCCCTACACATGTATATACATACACGTCCACACACGCAAATATACATACCCATACATCTCAATGTACACATATATATACACACACAGACACATACATATATACCCATGCACACAATTCACACTGTCTGCCTTTATTCATTCCCGTCGCCATGTATATATATATATATATATATATATATATATATATATATATATATATATATATATATATATATATATATATATATCCCTGGGGATAGGGGAGAAAGAATACTTCCCACGTATTCCCTGCGTGTCGTAGAAGGCGACTAAAAGGGGAGGGAGCGGGGGGCTGGAAATCCTCCCCTCTCAATTTTTTTTTTTTTTTAATTTTCCAAAAGAAGGAACAGAGAAGGGGGCCAGGTGAGGATATTCCCTCAGTGGCCCAGTTCTCTGTTCTTAACGCTACCTCGCTAACGCGGGAAATGGCGAATAATTTGAAAAAAAAAAAAAAAAATATATATATATATATATATATATATATATATATATATATATATATATATATATATATATATGAGTTGGAATCCTGGTTTAAATGTCATCATGTATCTAGTTTACTCCAACAAAAAGGATTTGCAATTTACAATAAAACAAACATTGTTTTAGCTCTGTTTGGCTAGGCTACCGTTACGTCCTCCGCTGGTTTCCACCCGCCTCGCTTGCCTTTAACACGCTATCAGCCTCGCCCCTTACACACCACCATCGTTTATGCGGGCGTAGAAGTGAGCCACAGCGAGCTGCTTGCGGTGTCAGACTCAGCGAAGGTCTTGCGGGAGGGAGGCAGTCGTCGAGTGACTCCACCGTAAGAACACATGGCGGGTGGGTACTGAGAGAGAGGCAGCCAGTCAGCCAAACCGCTTCAGTGGGCAAGCGACGCCGAGAGGTTTGTCTTGCTTGAACGACATACAGGGTATTTCCACAGTCCGGAGATTTGAGACACCCCGTATGTATATCTAGCCCTAAGCTCATACGGCTGCCAAGGCTCCACACACACACACGCCAGCGGAAATTCCACCGTCGTGCATGCTCAAGATTTTGCTAATTATATACGACGGGAATGCCTTAATCTGAAAGCGAGTATGTCATCCTCCACTGCCACCACAGGATTGCTTGCTTACCACTGATAAACGCCAGGAGAATCTAGTTCAAGGAGCGCTCATATATATATACATATATATATATATATATATATATATATATATATATATATATATATATATATATATATATATATATATGTTGGAAAGGATCACAATTTTGCGCGTGATCAAGATACTCCTATGAGTCCACGGGGAAAAATGAAACACGTTAAGTCCCAAGGGCACTTTCGTGTAATAGTTACATTAGCAGGGGAGACACAACAGAGAAATATTAGTCAGATGATATACATCGAAGAGATGAAGCTAGGACGCCATTTGTTAAACATGCGATTATTATACTTTGTCGCTGTCTCCCGCGTTAGCGAGGAAACTCAAGGAAACGGACGAAAGAATGGCCCAACCCATCCACACATGTATATACATACACGTCAACACACGCAAATATACCTACCTATACGTCTCAACGTATACATATATACACACACAGACATATACATATATACACATGCACATAATTCATACTGTCTGCCCTTATTCATTCCCGTCGCCACCCCGCCACACATGAAATGACAACCCCTTCCCCCTCATGTGCGCGAGGTTGCGCTAGGAAAAGACAACAGAGGCCACATTCGTTCACACTCAGTCTCTAGCTGTCATGTATAATGCACCGAAACCACAGCTCCCTTTCCACATCCAGGCCCCACAAAACTTTCCATAGTTTACTCCAGACGCTTCACATGCCCTGGTTCAATCCATTGACAGAACGTCGACCTCAGTATACCACATCGTTCAATTCACTCTATTCCTTGCACGTCTTTCACCCTCCTGCATGTTCAGGCCCCGATCACTCAGAATCTTTTTCACTCCATCTTTCCACCTCCAATTTGGTCTCCTACTTCTCCTCATTCCCTCCACCTCTGGCACATATATCCTCTATGTTAATCTTTCCTCACTCATTCTCTCCATGTGACCAAACTATTTCAAAACACTCTCTTCTGCTCTCTTAACCACACTCTTTTTATTACCTCACATCTTTCTTACCCTTTCCTTACTTACTCGATCAAACCACCTCACACCACATATTGTCCTCAGACATCTCATTTCCAGCTAATCCACCCTCCTCCGCACAATTCTATCTATTGCCCACGCCTCGCAACCATATAACATTGTTGGAACCACTATTCCTTCAAACATACCCACTGAAAACAGCGACTGGACCAAGAACACAAACCCATCTTTTGTGATAAGCCTGTCTAATAAACAACTAAATAAAGATTCCTTGTGTACATTAGGCTATGGTTTAAGCTTTGTGTGCTCTAACAGAGAAGCCAGCTGTGGTGATGTCACAAAGTCTTTTTGTAATTTAGAAAAATACAGTAATTTAAGTAATGATGATATTAATATCTGTAAGGGTTTAGTGTATGCCAGTTTGTCAAAACCAGTGGAAGCTAATTGCCCTAAAAGATTCATAAGAGCTATTAACACCTTAAAAAAGACAAGGATATACATATTACTAAAGCAGATAAGGCTAACACTGTTGTGATTTTAGACAAAAGTAACTATTTATCTAAAATGAGTGATCTCTAAATGATAACACAACATATTTTAAACTTAGTAAAAATCCCTTAGAAGCAGTTAATTCTCACTTCAATAAAGAAATGAAGTTGTTGTTGAAAGGTAACATTTCTCTTATCAAAAGTTTGTCATCTTTGTCCCCTTCACTGCCATATATGTATGGACTTATCAAAACACGTAAACAGAATTTTCCAGCAAGACCTATAGTGAGTTCAGTAGGCTCCATCACATATAAATTGTCAAAATGGTTAGTTTCTTTATTAAGCCCTTTAGTGGGTAAGGTATCAAATTCTAATATCATGAACAATGTAGATTTAGTCAACAAGCTGAACAATATCAATGTTAATTTTGATTTCAAACTAGTTAGCTTTGATGTTTCCTCACTTTTCACTAAAGTTCCAGTTGATGACCTTTTAGAATATTTATTTGATGTCTTGGATGATATTCATTTACCTTTTTCAAAGTCTGATTTCATTGAACTTATAAAATTGTGTATAAAAGACTGTGTATTTCAATTTAATGGAGATTATTATGCTCAAAAATTTGGTATGGCAATGGGTAACCCTCTTTCACCTGTACTAAGTAATCTTTATATGGAATTTTTTGAAACAAAATTACTAAAGGATATCTTACCTTCTAATGCAATTTGGTTTAGGTATGTAAATGATGTTCTTTGTGTTTGGCCAACAAATGAACATTTACAAATATTTCTCCCCTTAACAATTTAGTACCTTCCATCAAATTTACTGTAGAAAATGAAAATAATGGTATGTTACCATTTTTAGATTGCATGATCCATAGACAAGGAAACAAGTTTAAGTTTAGCATATACAGAAAACCCACCAATGTATGCTCATATATCCATTATTACTCATCTCAACATGACAGAGTTAAATTATCATCATTTCAATCTATGTTCCTTAGGGCATTACGTATTTGCAGTCCAGAGTTTATTGATGATGAGTTTGGGAAGATATATTCTATTGGATCTAAGTTAAAGTACCCTAGATCTTTCATTGATAAATCCCTTAAGTTGGCAAAGAAATCATTTTATAGAGTTGAGCCCAAACCTCCTATTGACACCAAGAATCTTTTAGGTCTCCCTTTTAATAATAATTTCACTTTGCTTCCCATGTTGCTTAAATCCTTTAATGTAAATGTTGCCTTTAGCAACAATAATACCATAAAGAATATCTTAATCAGGAATTCAACAGAAAATTCTCTTGGTTGCATCTATAAAGTTCCTTGTGGAAACTGTGTGAATTTTATGTTGGTCAGACTGGTAAGGATCTTTCTGTTAGACTTAAGCAACATAAATATAGTATAAGAACGGGACAAGAATCAAATGCCTTGTTTAATCATGTTAAAAACTATGATCATTGTATTGACTGGAGTAACGCCATCTCAGTTATTAACTCTAACTCTATTACCAAGAGAAATATCATTGAATCTTCTATTATTAAATACACAAAGAATTATAATCTTAACATTAGTGATGGTCTATACAAATTAGATAACTTTATTGTTGATAAGATTTGTAAAATGATAAGTTTATGAACGCTCGTTGTATGTTTTGGACAATCACATGTTTACCAAATAGCGTCCTAGCTTCGTCTCTTCGATGTATATCAACTGACTGTTATATTTCTCTCTTGTGTCTCCTCTGATGATGTGATTATTACACGAAAGTGCACTTGGGAACTTTTCGTGTTTCATTTTCCCCGTGGACTCATAGGAATATATGTATATATATATATTTTTTTTTTTTTTTTGTCTCCCTCTTCCTCTCCGACCTCAAGGAGCTCACCTTGCCCTGCTCTCGCATGGAGTGCAGCCTTGAAGCCTCAGGGGCCCCATAAGAGGGATCGTGGGTGTTGTACAATCATAATGATAATATTTCCGACCCGCAGGACCATTTGCCAGTGTCTGGGACGTGACATGTGACCTGACATCCTATGTTCTCCACGTCAACCTTCAGCAGTTACTCCCTTCTCTCTGACATGTGGGAGTATCTACTTCTACATTTGAAGAGCAGGAGGTATACTTCCTCCACATCTGACGTGCGGGAGGATCTACTTCTACATTTGAAGAGCAGGAGGTATACCTCCTCCACATCTGACGTGCGGGAGGATCTACTTCCTCCACTCTGACGTGCAAGAGGATCTACTTCCTCCACATCTGACGTGCAGGATCTATTTCCTCCACAACTGACGTGCAGGAGGATCTACATCCTCCACATCTGACGTGCAGGAGGATCTACTTCCTCCACTCTGACGAACAGGAGGATCCACTTCCTCCACATTTGACATGAAGGAGAATCTACATCCTCCACATCTGACGTGCAGGAGGATCTACTTCTTCCACATCTGACGTGCAGGAGGATTTATCTCTTCCACATCTGACGTGCGGGAGGATCTACTTCCTACACCCTGACAGGCAGGAGGATCTACGTCCTCCACATCTAACGTACAGGAGGATCTACTTCCTCCACATCTGACGTGCAAGAGAATCTACTTCCTCCAGATCTGACGTACAAGGGGATCTACGTCTTCCACTCTGACGTGCAGGAGGATCTACTTCCTCCACTCTGACGTGCAGGAGGATGTACTTCATCCACATCTGACGTTCAGGAGGATCTTCCACATCTGACATACAGGAGGATCTACTTCCTCCACATCTGACGTGCAGAAGGATCTACTTCATCGACATCTGACGTGTAGGAGGATTCACTTCTTCCATTCTGACGTGAGAAGGATCTACTTCCTCCACATCTGACGTGCAGGAGGATCTACTTCTTCCACATTTGATATGCAGGGGATCTACTTCTTCCACATCTGACGTGAGAAGGATCTACTTCCTCCACATCTGACGTGCAGGAGGATCTACTTCTTCCACATTTGATTTGCAGGGGATCTACTTCTTCCACATCTGACGTGCAGGAGGATCTACTTCTTCCACATTTGATATGCAGGGGATCTACTTCACCACAACTGACATGCAGGAGGATCTACTTCCTCTCCATTTGGCGTGCAGCAGGATATACTTCCTCCACATCTAACGTACAAGAGGACAACAAAGACACACAATGAGACAAGGGAATAAGTGTAGCAAGCCTCCGGTGCAACCATATAATCCTCCACTGAACATTCTACCAATAATGCACGTCACCCTCGCTATTCCTGGGTTGACTCTCCTTACGTCTTGTCTACCTGCCTGCAAATGTTATGTTGGGGAAGGTGAGCATTGGTGAGGAGGATAAGTAGTTGTTGGGATAGGTAAAAAGTGTCGGGGAGGGTACGTAGTGATGGGGATGGTAAGCAGTGGTGATGAGAGTAAATAATGATGGGGAATGTGTGCAGTGGCGGGGAAGGTAAGAAGTGGTTAGGAGGGTAAGTAGTGGTGGGGAAAGTAAGTAGTGGTGAGAAGATTAGAGGTGGCAGGAAAGGTAAGTAATGGTGGGGAGGGTGAGCATCGGCAGGGTAAGTATTAGTGGGGAGGGTAAGCAATGGCAGAGAAATTTGAAAGCAAGAAAGAATGAACGCTGCCCGACTGGGAGAGTAAGTGGGACGAGAAAGGACAGTGTGGTAATTAGCAAGGGGAGAAAGCTAGGTAGGCTATAGGGGAGAAAGTAAGGCAGGTAAGTGGGGGAGATAGTAAGGTAAACAGAATGGGAGGAGAAGTTAAGGTAAGGTTAATGGTCACTATATTCAGGTGTGAGAGGTTACAGAGGCCTCCTGGTACTGCAGGGGATACCAGAACGGTATAGATGAAGGATGTAATTAGGTTGTTAGAAAACTGGTAGAGTGGCCATAAACAAAGAGTAATTAGCATCGGTCAAGCCTCAGAATAATCACACGTAACAAGTAGTGTGTCGCAGGGATCAGGCTTGGGGCCCGTTTTCGTTCTCACTGGATGGACGCTGGAGCTGACATGGACAAGAAGAGGATGTACAACACACCTGTGTGTGATGGGAGACTTGAATGGAAGGAGAGAGTGGAGGAAGGAGTGACAGGCGAGTATTGGGGTCCTGCTGGTGAATGGTGACAGAATACGTGACTTATATGCATCATCAGGCACGAGTTGCAAAGAGAAGTACATACTTTGAACTTGAAGATATCAACTGCACGTGACATAGACACAGGAAAAGACATGATGCACAAAAGTATGACAAATCTCTTGTTGGTAAGGAGTAATGCGATGGGTTGAAGGCATGATGAGCGGTCTACCGGTCTACCGGAAAATCTGGGCAAGATTTGCCACATTCTATGACACTAATATGTAGGTTTGTTCTTTGTTGCCACTGGTAAAGGACTAGAAACAAGAATGTAAACTTATGAAAAATACGAATGGAAATGTCGAGGAATGAAAAGGTGAAGCAATCCTTCCAAGGTAAGTTAAAGACAAGGCTTGGAGGGTTTAAAATTGTTCAGTGTGATGTGGAGACAGTTTAAGACTGCTGGACTGGTGGCTGCTAAGGACATGTGTGGTACATCATGTACTGGATATGGAAAGAAATGTACAACCTGGTGGAATGAAGATATAAAATGGGTGGTGGAGAATGAGAGAGAGAGAGAGAGAGAGAGAGAGAGATTGGGAGGAGCTAAACCGACCACAAATTAATCATGAAGGGAAGACAAAAAGTGTAGAATAATAAGCCCTGTAAAAAAAAAAGAGTTAAAAAGATTGTGTTAACAAAAGAAAAACAAATATGAGGATCTTCCGAGAAAAATAAATCAGAATTTACAAGAGAGTAACAAGCTGTTCTAGGAGAGAGTGAGCTTCAGTAGAGAAGTATGTGGGAGGAGTGAAGGTATGTTTGTTAAGTGTGGGAAGATGTAAATAATGATGATGGTAGTTAGAGATGGGGAAAATGTTTCAAGGAATCGCCTGGAGGTAATGGTGAGAGGTATATATTTACTGGAACAACAGGAGTAGTGAGGAAACAGGTGTACAAGAAAGGAAAATATTACAAAGGAGAAAGTAAGAGGGGTAACAGACCTATGGCAAAGCTGGGGGCATGGAAGGAGTGGTGAAAAAAATAATGGAGAGTGAAGGTAAAACTTCTGTATCAATGATCTGGAAAGTATATATGGAAGTATGAAGTGGTCAGGGGCCTGCTGGTGACTGGAAGGAGGGTGTAATCGTCCTGCTTTTATAAGGAGGGAAGGGAGTAAAAGAGAAGAGGAATAAGTCTCCCTAGCATCAGCTCGCAAGGTGTATGGTTGGATAGCGAATGATCGTGATAATGAAAGAGGTGAACTTGTTAGAGAGAATCAAAGTAGGTATTAAGAAGGGAAGAGGAGGCGAAGTTCAGGTTTCTGCGCTTAGAAAAACAGATGAGAAACTTTTAGAGAAACAGGAGGTGCACGCAGCATTTATGGATTTTGATAAGGCATACGATAAACTAAACAGGAAGGCACTTTGGGAGGCTCTGACTCTATATGGTGCGTAAGGAGGACGTCCGAATGCCGTTTACAGCTTTTATGGTGAAAGTAGCTCATGTTTGGGTCAGTGGCGGTATAAGTGAGTGATTTGGACCAAACATGGGAGTGGGTCAAGGCTGTGTGATGACACTAGTGGCAATTTAATAGCTTTCTTATGGATGGGTCACTGCGAAATATAAGAGGGTGGTTGGGTGATTATGATGAGATAATCATGGATCAAGCGAATGGAAGTTGCTGCAGATGTTGTGCGCAGATGACGATTTGCTAATTCATATTAAGTGCTGGAAAAAACGGTGGGCTAGTTCTGTGAGGTACGCTGATGGAGGATGCTAAGTGTGAATACAAATAAGAAGAAGACTGGTGTTGGAAAGAGGAGGGAGGTCAGACTGTGAGACTAGTGTGAAAGGTGATGAACTGTACATGAGCTTGAATATTTGGGCAAGCTAGAGTTGAGGACAGGGTCATGCAAAGGAGGACTAGTGCTGCATCAAAATTCTTGGTGAATGGGGGAGAACAGCTATATAAAAACACAATAATAAAGATGTTTGATTTGCGGAGCACAGTTGGTATTGCGAGGAAAAATGGCATTGATGAGGTTGTACTCTGATGGTTAGAAAGCTGGTTGACTGGCTGTATACAAAGAGGTATGAGTAACGATTAAACCTCAGAGGAATTGAACGTATCAAGTGGCGTGCCGCAGCGATCGGCCGTGGGACCCGTTCCCATCTTCACAGATGGACACTGCAAATGACCTTGATGCTGTCATTGACAATGGGCTGCGATGTAACGTATCAACACATGAGTTCGATGCTAAATTTGAGAAAAAAACTACAACAGAAATTGGAAGTTTATCGCTGCAAAATGGCACAGGCAAACTGATGAATTTGTGTTCACAAGTGGCATATGAATTTCAGCATCGGTAAATACAATGTTTTACGCATCGGTTGTAAAAATGGGAAGACAAGGGACGGCATGAGATCTGTTGAGCTACAAAACGGCAAATTGGAAAAAGAAAAAAAAAAAAGATTTAGGCGACATAATCTCCGATGTCCTAAGCCAAGGAAGTAGAGTGGAGAAGCTGCAAAAAGGTGAACACAGTTCAAGGATTCATTGATAGACCATTCGAATCTAAGCAGCTAATCCTCTGTCTTTATAATTCACTGATGCTCTCTCACACTGAATTATGTATCCAGTTTTGATCACTTGAAGAAAAAAGACAGAAAAGAGAAAGTACAGCGTCCAGCTTCCAAGACCTACAAGAGGCGACTAGATGACTCAGATTTATCTAGCTTAGAAAAGAGAAAGTTAAGGAGCGATTTACGACATATTCAAATTTCTCAGAGGCTTTGATAATCTCGATCTACACAGCTCCATAAGGCTAGATATTGTCACATTTCACTTGTAGTAGCGGATACAAACCCGTAGGCAAACGTGTCACCTCCAGTGAGGCAGAGTACTTTTTCACCAGCAGGATTCATCACATAAGTGTAAGAAAAGACCTTACAAGTTCTTTGCTTTAGATCCACGACTGACATTATGTACACCTCCTACGTTATAACTAACGCTAATAAGCACTTCTCTTCGCTGTCAAGTCATATGTAGGCTTCTCTACTTTTACCACATTAATCTCTATGTTTCTGATCTCTTCCAATATCATCAAACCAACCTCAAAGAGGACCTAACGATCAGTTTGTAAAGCTATGTAATCGTGAGTGAAGATGTGAGGAGGTTGTGTGGCACGTAGAAGTCATGAGATAAGTCCTAGGATGGTGTGGTCATGTAGGACGTATGGCAGAGGACAGGTACTCAAAATAAAAAATTCTGTTGTACAGAGGAGGGGACATACATGTGGGGAGAGGTAGACCATGGAGTGGATCGACGCTGTCAAAGGGATGATTAGGGCTAAGGGAATATTACAGGTGGAAATATTACAGGAATGACTTAGGGATGGTAGGAATGGAAACAACGATCTCAAGTGACTTCTCTTTTTTAACGTTGGAGGCTCCAGCCAAGGACAAAAGTCCACATTTAGGCTGGGTCTTAATTGAAATATAAAGAGGTTAATGAAAGAGAAAAAGAAGACAATAAAAAGTATCTACGAATTTTGGAGGAAGGGAAAACCCCGTCTTTTACAAAGTGCCAGGTCATAGTTATTAGGAAAAACATGAGAGGAAAGTTCCAAAGCTTCGAGGTATAGAGAAAGAACAGTTATCAAAACGGCCCATCCTTGAGTTGCCAACTACCACACAATAATCATGTGACGCAGCAGCTTGCCGAGTATGGTGTGGTCTAGCGAGTGATGGGGGCACACAAGCAGCTAGCTCTAGGGAGTAAAAACTAAAGTAATATCATGTAGAAGAGGAAAAGTGAACCAACATCTCGGGGTAGGGCAAGGGGGTCAAGTTTTGAAATTAGCCTGGGACAATTGATAAGTCGGACAGCTTTCGACTTAACTTTGTCAAGTAAGGATGCAGAGATGGAACCACCTCAGATGTGAGTGCAGTATTCCATACAAGGACGAATCAATCCCTTGTATAAATAGAGCAACCGTACGGGACAAAAGAAGTTTCGACATCTAAACAGGACTCCCAGTTTCTTGGAGGTAGACTTGGCTATTTCCGAGATGTGGGATTCCCAGGACAGTGTGGATGTTACAGCAATACCAAGTACGTTCAATGAATCAAGAGATGGAATTAGTGAACCGTCGAAGGATGGGGGAAAGTTGTGAGGAATTTCCGATAGAAAGATGAGCAGAAACTGGGTATTGGAGACAATAAACGTAACCAGATTTGTCTGCCTCACTGAGATATCCTGTCCAAGTCTTAGTATATTGAGGAAGCTGTGTCGTGACAAGCTGCAAATCGAGTGAGAGGAGGAGCAGAATTGAAGAATGTGGATGGATGCAATGTTGAATCGTCAGCATATGAGTGCATTTGGTAATTTGAATAAAGGTAATCGTTAATTATAAGGAGAAAATTTGTAGGAGACAAAACAGAACCTTGAGAGACACCGCTATTGATGAAAAATGGGGGAAAGGCTGATCTATCAACAGCCATGGAAGAGAGATGGAGAGGGATCGGCTGGAGAGGAAGCTAGATATGAGGGAACAAAATGAGGCAAGGAAGCCAAAAGCGGGGAGCTTCGAGATGAGACTCCGATGCCTGTGAAAAGGCTTTGGATATATCAAGGGCAACTACATAGCATTCCCCCAAAATCTTTCTAGGATGATGACCAAACATTAGTAAGAAAGGATAAAATATCACCAGTTGATCTCGCCTTTAAACTTAGCGCTTTAAGGGAAAAAGTGAAAGGGACTTTTATAACATAATGGACATAGACGGAGGATGTGTGTGCATGTGTTCTGCCTGTTGGAAGGTCCATTCTTATGGGTATAGCATCCACCAAACTCCCTTCTCTTCAGTCTTCACTCTCCAAGTCGTGGTAACTTTCATTAGCCTTAAAAGTCATCCACTTTAGGTTCCTTCCTTTAAGGCCTTCTCATATCTACCCTGTACCACAACGATGATCCACCTGTCTTCTACCTCGCAATATATGTCCCGGTCATTTCTGCATTCTCTAAACCATTGACTCTAATACATTTCTCTCCTCCTCCATCTTACGACAAATTCCTTCGTTGATCTGATGTTTTACCCTCAACTCATCTACATCACTCTTCTCCAGCTCCAGCTTTCAAAGCTTTATCATGAGTTTCTCGTCTTTTGATCTGAACGTTCATATTACTGCACCATTCAGTTAAACTTCAGCTCAAGCTTACGTACGAACATTTTTTTTCTCTTCGTTGAAAGCTGCGTTTTTGCCCCACCACGGGAGTCCTACTCCTCGGCTTCTTCGTTACAATCTCCTCAAACCCTGCAGCGTTCTGCTTGGTCAAGTGCTTAACTTTCCAACGCGTGCAGTCACGCCTCCCTGGTCTTACTTGCGGTTTTCGTCATTTTTGCTTTGGTGTACATTTACCCTTGGTAAATAAGAAGGAAGAAAGTGAAGGGAATAAAAGAATACGGGAGAAAGTAACTGGCTGGTAAGAGGGGGAGAATGTAAGGCTCAGTAAGGATGGAGTAAGGCCAGAAAGAGGGGAGGAAAGTAAGGTCAGTAAGGAGGGAGTAAGGCCAGAAAGAGGGAGAGGGGGGGGTATTAAGGATGATACAAAGTGGAATGCAAGGTCAGTGAGGGGAGAGAGAAGAGCCAGTGAGAGTGGTGAGATTAAGGGAAATGTGAGGGAAGAGAGAGAGAGAGAGAGAGAGAGAGAGAGAGAGAGAGAGAGAGAGAGAGAGAGAGAGAGAGAGAGAGAGAGAGAGAGAGAGAGAGAGAGAGAGAGAGAGAGAGAGAGCAGTATGACTGGAGAGAGTAAGGCCAGAGAGATGGGAGAGAAAGTGACGGGGTGACGTGGAAGGGTGACGTGGCAATTTTTTTTTTAGAAGGTGGAGGAAGTGACGCGAGGGAGATCATACTAAGGGGTGACGTACAGAGAGAAGGTTGATAGAAGAGCTGAAGTGGAGGGAGAGGAACCCCCCACCAAAGACTCACATAATCCTCCTTAACACTTTGAAAATAAATCTTTCTCTCACTAGCATGACAGGGGAATTTGCCACGGTGTGTGAACACAGTCGACAGTGGCAGGGGTAACTGACGCACGGCAAGCACCCACCTCACCACATTGTACGGGGTGTGGGAGGACATCTGTAACATCGTAATGCTCTCAATACGTCGTCGCTGCAGCTGAGGGGTTGAATCAACTTGTCATTATATTTACCATTGGCTTTCTGCAGCACAGACGGCCAGTGACACTAACTCAGTATTGCTCAAGAGACGAGCGTCTGGCTATGATTCATGCTGATCCTGATGCGGCCTGAGGCACTGGGGCTCTTGATTCTTTTTAGAAGTTTGAAGCGTGTGGAGACTTTGAGGTAAGTAGCATCGAGTTCCAAATGACTGGGTCGTGTACTTGACGCGGACTGGAGGCATTAAGGTCTCATGCTGCAAGCCTGGCTTCTGTGCTGGAAAGTGTAATGATCAGGTATGCAAATGATAATATGTAAACCTCCTTATGCATACATTTAAGGCCGTAAGAATATTCTACGGGTATCAGAGGAGGGTCTAGTAAAGTCCGAGCTTACTGTGCGTCGAGAGCGGTTACGAAATGGATCTACTTAACAGCCATAACTTATACTTCCCTGTTTAGTTACCACAGCTGCTACAGTACTGATGTGATGTTGTGTAGTAAATGCTTTCCAAAGCATCGCACGTCACTTGCTGTCTAACTGTGCGGCACATTCCACAAAAAGTGTCTGTATGTTCAAGTTGATCTGGCGTCTTTGATTTCCTTCCTCCAGATGGGGATCCTAAGTTATAACTCTAAGAAGTTTTAGGCACCTCACATCAGGTGCCTGCTCGGACCCTGGCACTAGAGGCGAGGGTGTGTTTATGGTGAGGTGCTGAAGTGTACGTGTGTACACAGAGGGCGTACTGGCGGGAGGTCTCTCGTCATGTTCATTCCATTTCATATTCATTTGACCTTATCATCTCGTGGTCAGACCACAAACGCTCTCGTTAAGGCGAAAGGTCAACGGTTATCAGTGGACAGGTCACACGTCTGAGCGTTGCTGGTTAGTTGGTTGGCCAAGGTCATTATGGCCGTTAACTTCAAGGTACATCAACTATTCGCAAAATCTTTAAAAACACCTTTTTCAGGTGTATGTTAAGACCATCTACAGATACTCACTCTGTAT
>NC_092248.1:297500-320000 GCF_036320965.1 Panulirus ornatus | reverse complement strand
GGAGGATTTCCAGCCCCCCGCTCCCTCCCCTTTTAGTCGCCTTCTACGACACGCAGGGAATACGTGGGAAGTATTCTTTCTCCCCTATCCCCAGGGAAAATATATATAAATATATATATATATATATATATATATATATATATATATATATATATATATATATACCTTATTCCTGCGGATAGGGGAGAAAGAATATTTCCCACGCATTCCTCACGTGTCGTAGAAGGCGAATAAAGGGGACGGGAGCGAGGGAATAGAAACCTTCCCCTCCTTGTATTTTAACTTTCTAACAGGGGAAACAGAAGGAGTCACGCGGGGAGTGCTCAGCCTCCTCGAAGGCTCAGATTGAGGTGTCTAAATGTGTGTGGATGTAACCAAGATGAGAAAAAAGGAGAGATAGGTAGTATGTTTGAGGAAAGGAACCTGGATGTTTTGGCTCTGAGTGAAACGAAGCTCAAGGGTAAGGGGAAGAGTGGTTTGGGAATGTCTTGGGAGTAAAGTCAGGGGTTAGTGAGAGGACAAGAGCAAGGGAAGGAGTAGCATTACTACTGAAACAGGAGCGGTGGAAGTATGTGATAGAGTGTAAGAAAATAAACTCTAGATTGATATGGGTAAAACTGAAAGTTGATGGAGAGAGATGGGTGATTATCGGTGCATATGCACCTGGGAATGAGAAGAAAAATCATGAGACGCAAGTGTTTTGGGAGCAGCTGAGTGAGTGTGTTAGTAATTTTGATGCACGAGACCGGGTTATAGTGATGGGTGATTTGAATGCAAAGGTGAGTAATGTGGCAGTTGAGGGAATAATTGGTGTACATGGGGTGTTCAGTGTTGTAAATGGAAATGGTGAAGAGCTTGTAGAGTTGAAAAAGGATTGGTGATTGGGAATACCTGGTTTAAAAAGAGAGATATACATAAGTATACGTATGTAAGTAGGAGAGATGGCCAGAGAGCGTTATTGGATTACGTGTTAATTGATAGGCGCACGAAAGAGAGACTTTTGGATGTTAATGTGTTGAGAGGTGCAACTGGAGGGATGTCTGATCATTATCTTGTGGAGGCGAAGGTGAAGATTTGTAGAGGTTTTCAGAAAAGAAGAGAGAATGATAGGGTGAAGAGAGTGGTGAGAGTAAGTGAGCTTGGGAAGAAGACTTGTGTGAGGAAGTACCAGGAGAGACTGAGTAGAGAATGGAAAAAGGAGAGAACAAAGGACGTAGGGGGAGTGGGGGAGAAATGGGGTGTATTTAGGGAAGTAGTGATGGCTTGCGCAAAAGATGCTTGTGGCATGAGAAGCGTGGGAGGTGGGCAGATTAGAAAGGGTAGTGAGTGGAGGGATGAAGTAAGAATATTAGTAAAAGAGGAGAGAGAGGCATGTGGACGATTTTTGCAGGGAAATAATGCAAATGACCGGGATATGTATAAAAGAAAGAGGCAGGAGGTCAAGAGAAAGGTGCAAGAGGTGAAAAAGAGGGCAAATGAGAGTTGGGGTGAGAGAGTATCATTAGAGTTTAGGGAGAATAAAAAGATGTTTTGGAAGGATGTAAATAAAGTGCGTAAGACAAGGGAACAAATGGGAACTTCAGCGAAGGGACTAATGGGGAGGTGATAACAAGTAGTGGTGATGTGAGAAGGAGATGGAGTGAGTATTTCGAAGGTTTGTTGAATGTGTCTGATGATAGAGTGGCAGATATAGGGTGTTTTGGTCGAGGTGGTGTGCAAAGTGAAAAGGTTAGGGAAAATGATTTGGTAAACAGAAAAGACGTAGAAAAAGCGTTGCGGAAGATAAAAGCCGGCAAGGCGGCGGGTTTGGATGGTACTGCAGAGGAATTTATTAAAAAAGGGGGTGACTGTATTGTTGACTGGTTGGTAAGGTTATTTAAGGTACGTATGAGTCATGGTGAGGTGGCTGATGATTGGCGGAATGCTTGCATAGTGCCATTGTACAAAGGCAAAGGGGATAAAAGTGAGTGCTCAAATTACAGAGGTATAAGTTTGTTGAGTATTCCTGGTAAATTATATGGGAGGGTATTGATTGAGAGGGTGAAGGCATGTACAGAGCATCAGATTGGGGAAGAGCAGTGTGGTTTCAGAAGTGGTACAGGATGTGTGGATCAGGCGTTTGCTTTGAAGAATGTATGTGAGAAATACTTTGAAAAGCAAAAGGATTTGTATGTAGCATTTATGGATCGGGAGACTGCATATGATATAGTTGATAGAGATGCTCTGTGGAAGGTACTAAGAATATATGGTGTGGGAGGCAAGTTGTTAGAAGCAGTGAAAAGTTTCTATCGAGGATGTAAGGCATGTGTACGTGTTGGAAGAGGGGAAAGTGATTGGTTCTCAGTGAACGTTGGTTTGCGGCAGGGGTGTGTGATGTCTCCATGGTTGTTTAATTTGTTTATGGCTGGGGTTGTTAGGTAGGTGAATGCAAGAGTTTAGGAAAGAGGGGCAAGTATGCAGTCAGTTGTGGATGAGAGAGCTTGGGAAGTGAGTCAGTTGTTGTTCGTTGATGATACAGCGTTGGTGGCTGATTCATGTGAGAAACTGCAGTAGCTGGTGACTGAGTTTGGTAAAGTGTGTGAAAGAAGAAAGTTGAGAGTAAATGTGAATAAGAGCAAGGTTATTAGGTACAGTAGGGTTGAGGGACAAGTCAACTGGGAGGTAAGTTTGAATGGAGAAAAACTGGAGGAAGTGAAGTGTTTTAGATATCTGGGAGTGGATTTGGCAGCGGATGGAACCATGGAAGCGGAAGTGAATCATAGGATGGGAGAGGGGGCGAAAATTCTGGGAGCATTGAAGAATGTGTGGAAGTCGAGAACATTATCTCGGAAAGCAAAAATGGGTATGTTTGAAGGAATAGTGGTTCCAACAATGTTGTATGGTTGCGAGGCGTGGGCTATGGATAGAGTAGTGCGGAGGACGGTGGATGTGCTGGAAATGAGATGTTTGAGGACAATGTGTGGTGTGAGGTGGTTTGATCGAGTAAGTAATGTAAGGGTAAGAGAGATGTGTGGAAATAAAAAGAGCGTGGTTGAAAGAGCAGAAGAGGGTGTTTTGAAATGGTTTGGTAACATGGAAAGAATGAGTGAGGAAAGATTGACCAAGAGGATATATGTGTCGGAGGTGGAGGGAACGAGGAGAAGTGGGAGACCAAATTGAAGGTGGAAAGATGGAGTGAAAAAGATTTTGTGTGATCGGGGCCTGAACATGCAGGAGGGTGAAAGGCGGGCAAGGAATAGAGTGAATTGGATTGATGTGGTATACCGGGGTTGACGTGCTGTCAGTGGATTAAATCAGGGCATGTGAAGCGTCTGGGGTAAACCATGGAAAGTTGTGTGGGGCCTGGATGTGGAAAGGGAGCTGTGGTTTCGGGCATTATTGCGTGACAGCTGGAGACTGAGTGTGAACGAATGGGGCCTTTGTTGTCTTTTCCTAGTGCTACCTCGCACACATGAGGGGGGGAGGGGGATGGTATTCCATGTGTGGCGAGGTGGTGATGGGAATGAATAGGGGCAGACAGTGTGAATTGTGTGCATGGGTATATATGTATGTGTTTGTATGTGTATATATATGTGTACATTGAGATGTATAGGTATGTATATTTGCGTGTGAGGGCGTGTGTGTGTGTACATTGTGTATGGGGGTGGGTTGTGCCATTTCTTTCGTCTGTTTCCTTGCGCTACCTCGCAAACGCGGGAGACAGCGACAAAGCAAAAATAAATAAATAAATAAATAAATATATATATATATATATATATATATATATATATATATATATATATATATATATATATATTCACTCATTTATTATACTTTGTTGTTGTCTCCCGCGTTAGCGAGGTAGCGCAAGGAAACAGACGAAAGAATGACCCAACCCACCCACATACACATGTATATACATACACGTCCACACACGCACATATACAATACCTATATATTTCAACGTATATATATATATATATATATATATATATATATATATATATATATATATATATATATATATATATATATATATATATATATATATATATATGACCTGGTTCAATCCAGTGACAGCACGTCGACCGTGGCATACCACATCGTTCCAATTCATTCTATTCCTTGCATGCCTTTCACCCTCCTACATGTTCAGGCCCCGATCACTCAAAAGGTTTTTTCACTCCATCTTTCCACCTCCAATTTGGTCTCCCACTTCTCCTCGTTCCCTCCACCTATGACACATATATCCTCTTGGTCAATCTTTCCTCACTCATTCTCTCCATGTTACCAAACCATTTTAAAACACCCTCTTCTGCTCTCTCAACCACATCCTTTTTACGACCACACATCTCTCTCACCCTTCCATTACTTACTCGATCAAACCACCTCACACCACATACTGTCCTCAAACATCTCATTTCCAGCACACTCATCCTCCTCCGCACAACTCTATCTATAGCCCACGCCTCACAACCATATATCATTGTTGGAACCACTATTCCTTCAAACATACCCATTTTTGCTTTCCAAGGTAACGTTCTCGACTTCCACACATTTTTCAACGCTCCCAGAACTTTCGCCCCCTCCCCCATCCTATGATTCACTTCCGCTTCCATGGTTCCATTCGCTGCCAAATCCACTCCCAGATATCTAAAACACTTCACTTCCTCCAGTTTTTCTCCATTCACACTTACCTCCCAATTGACTTGTCCCTTAACCCTACTGTACCTATTAACCTTGCTCTTATTCACATTTACTCTCAGCTTTCTTCTTTCACACACTTTACCAAACTCAGTCACCAGCTTCTGCAGTTTCTCACCCGAATCAGCCACCAGCGCTGTGTCATCAACGAACAACTGACTCACTTCCCAAGCACTTTCATCCACAAGAGACTGCATATTTGCCCCTCTCTCCAAAACTCTTGCATTCACCTCCCTAACAACCACATCCATAAACAAATTAAACAACCATGGAGACATCACACACCCCTGCCGCAAACCAACATCCACTGAGAACCAGTCACTTTCCTCTCTTCCTACTTGTAAACATGTCTTACATCCTCGATAAAAACTTTTCACTGCTTCTAACAATTTGCCTCCCACACCATATAATCTTAATACCTTCCACAGAGCATCTCCATCAACTCTATCATATGCCTTTTCCAGATGCATAAATGCTACACAAATCCATTTGCTTTTCTAAGTATTTCTCACATACATACTTCAAAGCAAACACCTGATCCACACATCCTGTACCACTTCTGAAACCACACTGCTCTTCCCCAATCTGATGCTCTGTACACGCCTTCACACTCTCAATCAATACCCTCCCATATAATTTCCCAGGAATTCTCAACAATCTTATACCTCTCTAATTTGAGCACTCACTTTTATCCCCTTTGCCTTTGTACAATGGCACTATGCAAGCATTTTGCCAATCCTCAGGCACCTCACCATGAGTCATACATACATTAAATAATCTTACCAACCAGTCAACAACACAGTCACCCCCTTTTTTAATAAATTCCACTGCAGTACCATCCAAACCCGCTGCCTTGCCGGCTTTCATCTTCTGTAAAGCTTTTACTACCTCTTCTCAGTTTATCAAATCATTCTCCCTAACCCTCTCACTTTGCAAACCACCTCGACCAAGACACCCTATATCTGCCATTCTATCATCAAACACATTCAACAAACCTTCAAAATACTCACTCCATCTCCTTCTTACATTACCACTACTTGTTATCACCTCCCCATTTGCTTCCTTCACTGATGTTCCCATTTGTTCCCTTGTCTCACGCAGTTTATTTACCTCCTTCCAAAACATCATTTTATTCTCCTAAAATTTAATGATACTCTCTCACCTTAACTCTCATTTGCCCTCATTCTCACTTCTTGCACCTTTCTCTTGACCTCCTGCCTCTTTCTTTTATACATCTCCCAGTCATTTGCATTATTTCCCTGCAAAAATTGTCCAAATGCCTCTCTCTTCTCTTTCACTAATAATCTTACTTCTTCATCCCACTACTCACTACCCTTCCTAATCTGCCCACCTCCTACGCTTCTCATGCCACAAGCATCTTTTGCGCAAGCCATCACTGCTTCCCTTTTCTCCCCCACTCCCGTTACGTCCTTTGTTCTCACCTTTTCCCATTCTGTACTCAGTCTCTCCTGGTACTTCCTCACACAAGTCTCCTTTCTAAGCTCACTTACTCTCACCACTCTCTTCACCTCAACATTCTCTCTTGTTTTCTGAAAACCTCTATAAATCTTCACTTTCGCCTCCACAAGATAATGATCAGACATCCTCCAGTTGCACCTCTCAGCACATTAACATCCAAAAGTGTCTCTTTAGCGCCTATCAATTAACACGTAATCCAATATATATATATATATATATATATATATATATATATATATATATATATATATATATTTTTTTTTTTTTTATACTTTGTCGCTGTCTCCCGCGTTTGCGAGGTAGCGCAAGGAAACAGACGAAAGAAATGGCCCAACCCCCGCCATACACATGTATATACATACGTCCACACACGCAAATATACATACCTACACAGCTTTCCATGGTTTACCCCAGACGCTTCACATGCCTTGATTCAATCCACTGACAGCACGTCAAGCCCGGTATACCACATCGCTCCAATTCACTCTATTCCTTGCCCTCCTTTCACCCTCCTGCATGTTCAGGCCCCGATCACACAAAATCTTTTTCACTCCATCTTTCCACCTCCAATTTGGTCTCCCTCTTCTCCTCGTTCCCTCCACCTCCGACACATATATCCTCTTGGTCAATCTTTCCTCACTCATTCTCTCCATGTGCCCAAACCACTTCAAAACACCCTCTTCTGCTCTCTCAACCACGCTCTTTTTATTTCCACACATCTCTCTTACCCTTACGTTACTCACTCGATCAAACCACCTCACACCACACATTGTCCTCAAACATCTCATTTCCAGCACATCCATCCTCCTGCGCACAACTCTATCCATAGCCCACGCCTCGCAACCATACAACATTGTTGGAACCACTATTCCTTCAAACATACCCATTTTCGCTTTCCGAGATAATGTTCTCGACTTCCACACATTCTTCAAGGCCCCCATAATTTTCGCCCCCTCCCCTACCCTATGATCCACTTCCGCTTCCATGGTTCCATCCGCTGCCAGATCCACTCCCAGATATCTAAAACACTTTACTTCCTCCAGTTTTTCTCCATTCAAACTTACCTCCCAATTTATATATATATATATATATATATATATACTTCCCACGTATTCCCTGCGTGTCGTAGAAGGCGACTAAAAGGGGAGGGAGTGGGGGGCTGGAAATCCTCCCCTCTCCTTTTTTTTTTTTTTAAAAGAAGGAACAGAGGGGGCCAGGTGAGGATATTCCAAAAAAGGCCCAGTCCTCTGTTCTTAACGCTACCTCGCTAACGCGGGAAATGGCGAATAGTTTGAAAAAAGAAAAAAAAAATATAAAGTTAAGATACAAGGAGGGGAGGGTTTCTAGCCCCCCGCTCTCGGCTTCTTTAGTCGCCTCCTAAGACACGTGGGGAATGCGTGGGAAGTATTCTTTCTCCCCTATCCCCAGAAAATTCTCTTGGAAGCATCTATAAAGTGACATGTGGAAATGTGATAAGTTTTATGCTGGTCAGACTGGTAAGGATCTTTCTGTTAGAATTAAGCAGCATAAACATACTATAAGAACTTGACAAGAATCAAATGCCTTGTTTAATCACGTTAAAAACTATGATCATTGTACTGACTGGAGTAATGCCATCTCAATTATTAACTCTAACTCTATTACCACGAGATATATCACTGAATCTTCTATTATCAAATACACAAAGAATTATAATCTTAATATTAGTGATGGTCTGTACAAATTAGATAACTTTATTGTTGATGAAATTTGTAAAATGATAACTTTATGAACGCTCGTTGTATGTCTTGGACAATCGCATGTTTACCAAATGGCGACCTAGCTACGCCTCCTCGATGTATATCAACTGACTGTTATATTTCTCTCTTGTGTCTCCCCTGATGATGTGATTATTACACGAAAGTGCACTTGGGAACTTATCGTTTTTCATTTTCCCCGTGGACTCATAGGAATATCTTGATCACGCTCAAAATTGTGATCCTTTCCAATATATATATATACTTCTTTCCATCCCTTCTAACTTGTCTCTTGCTTAAATTCATGTTGATATATGATTTGATTTTGTAGAATTTGTAAAGCTTTGAATGCTCTCTAGCATGACAAATCGACGAGTGCAAATCAGGCTCCTGACGCTACCTCGTTGAGGCAAATGTTTGCGCATATCTTGCCGCACACTTCCCACGTCCTAGTTTCATGATAGGCTCTTTGGTCATATAGTTCCTGATGTATGGCCTTCTCTGGTCCTCCCTCTCTCAAACGTTAACAGTTTAAGGACTTTCCATTCTCCCAGTAACTCATATTTCTCTTAGCTCTGCCGTTATTTTGGAAGGAATATGTTACATCTTCCCGTAGCAGCTCCTCGTCTGCGTGCTCCCTGTAATGAAGAGACCAGACTACAAGTCGGACACGTCCTTGAATATCTTGCTGAAAGACTTTAGGCCATTTTGACCCTCGCCAATATGTTATTTTCTCTCATGGCGCTCCTATCGTTCTTATCTGGTCATAAATTAGGCGCATTTTGTAAACCCCAAGGTGTCTGTCGCTGGCCGATTCTGGGTACCTTCCATTTTCCTGTACGAAGGTCCTTTCAGTCACAATATAACTTGCTAACGCCTTATTAGCCATTAACGACCGCTGTTGCCTTTCATCCGGGCCCCTTTGTATCGCGTTTGTATTCTCGGATGTTCTGCACTTCACATGTGAGAGTGACATCACCACAAAAGAGACTCGGGTACGATTCAAGTTCTTCTGGCAAGTCATCTACATAATCCAAAAACAACAATGGTCCACCTCCTGAAAGCTACTCAAACATGTGTTCTTTGTTTTTCCATAATTATGTGATTTGAGTTCGTTAATTTTGTACTTCCCAGACAATTTCCCTGATAATTTTGAGAGAGAGAGTGAGAGAGAGAGAGAGAGAGAGAGAGAGAGAGAGAGAGAGAGAGAGAGAGAGAGAGAGAGAGAGAGAGAGAAGGTGTACTACGTCTTCTGGACTAACCCTCTTTTCCAGGATGTTGCTTTCTTTCACGTGTAAGTCCAGGATATCTATTGCTCATAATCTTCCTCCAGGTCACACTGCCTCTCACATTGAGTAGCTTCTACTGAGTCAAAAAGTCAACCATCTGTCACCCTATCATCATCATCTTTTGAAGTCTTGAGTGTTATCCAGGCAGGTCTGTAGTTCAGGGCGACTATCCTATCGCCTTTCTGAAAAAAAAGTACGACATTCGCTCTATTTCTGTTGGCACATAAGGTGTCTTTAAGCAAGAGTGTAAAACACATCCCTTGCGGTCTGTCTGGGGTCCCAACACTCTCCTCTGGTACAATTGAGTTAAACCAACCGATCCACGAGATTTGTGTGGTTCTCGCTCCAGTGGAAGTCTTCTTTTGATGTGACTGCTTTCCAGGTCCCCACTCCACTCTCAGTCCAACACTGTTTAGAGTTTCCAGAACCTGTGCGGTTAATACACTTTCACACCAGACAATGAACGCGACATACGAGACAGTTACTTACTAATAGGGAATAGTTTTGAGCGATTATTTGACCTTTCCATAACATCCCTCTGATTTCTTTTACTTCTCACCGTAATATAATAATTCCTCGCCTTCTTACACCTTTCCACTGAGTATTTCTCCTTTCGTTCCTCCTCCTGACATCTCCTTTCGAGCCAGTCAGTATTTCCTTTAAATGTCTTCCTCCTTCCATTCCTTTTCTTTCGGAACCCATGTCTCTACACCACTGAAGATACAAAATGAAATATTCTGTTGTAACAGTCTTTTACTCCTGAGCTCTGCAATTCCATCTCCCGGACTGCGTGCCTAAATGAAAAGGTTCGGATCTTATAATCGCCTTCTCTTACCCTCTTCTTTTGTTTGTGATCTGTATTTTCCTCACTGGAGACTTCCTTTCCCGCAGTGTTACACCTCAAGCATTAAGGGATCACTCTTCCCAAAAAGAATTCGATGACGTACATGTTGAATCTAAGATCCTCCAGCCAAAGACTGGCATCCAGCTTTGGTGACACTCTGGTGTGTTCAGTGACATGGTGGTGCAACATGTTTTGAGTTTCACTGCCTCATTTCCCTTTGCTTAAACTCTCCTACGATGAGAATTTTTACACCAATCTGCATAGTTAACCTTAACGCTTCCTCCACTCTCCCGGTTGTCCCTCCATTATACGCATCAAGGAATGGTTCTGCTTCGTCTGGTTTCCTCTGAGAATTATCATAAATGTAAACAACACAGAGTTTTCCAAACCTTCGTTTCCTCTGAATCCAACTGACTGAGGGATCCCAGTCCCTGTCAAACATCACTTGGAGCACCTTTCTATGTTTCGATGGTAGGGTTTGTTCGTTTCTGCTCTGTCTATATATATATATATATATATATATATATATATATATATATATATATATATATATATATATATATATATATTATTTTATTATTTTTTATTTTGCTTTGTCGCTGTCTCCCGCGTTTGCGAGGTAGCGCAAGGAAACAGACGAAAGAAATGGCCCAACCCACCCCCATACACAATGTATATACATACACGTCCACACACGCAAATATACATACCTATACATCTCAATGTACACATATATATACACACACAGACACATACATATAAACCCATGCACACAATTCACACTTTCTGCCTTTATTCATTCCCATCGCCACCTCGCCACACATGGAATACCATCCCCATCCCCCTTCATGTGTGCGAGGTAGCACTAGGAAAAGACAACAAAGGCCCCATTCGTTCACACTCAGTCTCTAGCTGTCATGCAATAATGCCCGAAACCACAGCTCCCTTTCCACATCCAGGCCCCACACAACTTTCCATGGTTTACCCCAGATGCTTCACATGCCCTGATTCAATCCACTGACAGCACGTCAACCCCGGTATACCACATCGATCCAATTCACTCTATTCCTTGCCCTATTTTCACCCTCCTGCATGTTCAGGCCCCGATCACACAAAATCTTTTTCACTCCATCTTTCCACCTCCAATTTGGTCTCCCACTTCTCCTCGTTCCCTCCACCTCCGACACATATATCCTCTTGGTCAATCTTTCCTCACTCATTCTCTCCATGTGCCCAAACCATTTCAAAACACCCTCTTCTGCTCTCTCAACCACGCTCTTTTTATTTCCACACATCTCTCTTACCCTTACATTACTTACTCGATCAAACCACCTCACACCACACATTGTCTTCAAACATCTCATTTCCAGCACATCCACCCTCCTGCGCGCAACTCTATCCATAGCCCATGCCTCGCAACCATACAACATTGTTGGAACCACTATTCCTTCAAACATACCCATTTTTGCTTTCCGAGATAATGTTCTCGACTTCCACACATTCTTCAAGGCTCCCAGGATTCTCGCCCCCTCCCCCACCCTATGATTCACTTCCGCTTCCATGGTTCCATCCGCTGCCAGATCCACTCCCAGATATTTAAAACACTTTACTTCCTCCAGTTTTTCTCCATTCAAACTTACCTCCCAATTGACTTGACCCTCAACCCTACTGTACCTAATAACCTTGCTCTTATTCACATTTACTCTTAACTTTCTTCTTTCACACACTTTACCAAACTCAGTCACCAGCTTCTGCAGTTTCTCACATGAATCAGCCACCAGCGCTGTATCATCAGCGAACAACAACTGACTCACTTCCCAAGCTCTCTCATCCACAACAGACTTCATACTTGCCCCTCTTTACAAAACTCTTGCATTCACCTCCCTAACAACCCCATCCATGAACAAATTAAACAACCATGGAGACATCACACACCCCTGCCGCAAACCTACATTCACTGAGAACCAATCACTTTCCTCTCTTCCTACACGTACACATGCCTTACATCCTCGATAAAAAATTTCACTGCTTCTAACAACTTGCCTCCCACACCATATATTCTTAATACCTTCCACAGAGCATCTCTATCAACTCTATCATATGCCTTCTCCAGATCCATAAATGCTACATACAAATCCATTTGCTTTTCTAAGTATTTCTCACATACATTCTTCAAAGCAAACACCTGATCCACACATCCTCTAATACTTCTGAAACCACACTGCTCTTCCCCAATCTGATGCTCTGTACATGCCTTCACCCTCTCAATCAATACCCTCCCATATAATTACCAGGAATACTCAACAAACTTATACCTCTGTAATTTGAGCACTCACTCTTATCCCCTTTGCCTTTGTACAATGGCACTATGCACGCATTCCGCCTATCCTCAGGCACCTCACCATGAATCATACATACATTAAATAACCTTACCAACCAGTCAATAATACAGTCACCCCCTTTATATATATATATATATATATATATATATATATATATATATATATATATATATATATATATATATATATATATATATATATATATAATTGGTATACATGGGGTGTTCAGTGTTGTAAATGGAAATGGTGAAGAGCTTGTAGATTTATGTGCTGAAAAAGGACTGATGATTGGGAATACCTGGTTTAAAAAGCGAGATATACATAAGTATACTTATGTAAGTAGGAGAGATGGCCAGAGAGCGTTATTGGATTACGTGTTAATTGACAGGCGTGCGAAAGAGAGACTTTTGGATGTTAATGTGCTGAGAGGTGCAACTGGAGGGATGTCTGATCATTATCTTGTGGAGGCTAAGGTGAAGATTTGTATGGGTTTTCAGAAAAGAAGAGTGAATGTTGGGGTGAAGAGGATGGTGAGAGTAAGTGAGCTTGAGAAGGAGACCTGTGTGAGGAAGTACCAGGAGAGACTGAGTACAGAATGGAAAAAGGTGAGAACAATGGAAGTAAGGGGAGTGGGGGAGGAATGGGATGTATTTAGGGAATCAGTGATGGATTGCGCAAAAGATGCTTGTGGCATGAGAAGAGTGGGAGGTGGGTTGATTAGAAAGGGTAGTGAGTGGTGGGATGAAGAAGTAAGAGTATTAGTGAAAGAGAAGAGAAAGGCATTTGGACGATTTTTGCAGGGAAAAAATGCAATTGAGTGGGAGATGTATAAAAGAAAGAGACAGGAGGTCAAGAGAAAGGTGCAAGAGGTGAAAAAAAGGGCAAATGAGAGTTGGGGTGAGAGAGTATCATTAAATTTTAGGGAGAATAAAAAGATGTTCTGGAAGGAGGTAAATAAAGTGCGTAAGACAAGGGAGCAAATGGGAACTTCAGTGAAGGGCGCAAATGGGGAGGTGATAACAAGTAGTGGTGATGTGAGAAGGAGATGGAGTGAGTATTTTGAAGGTTTGTTGAATGTGTCTGATGATAGAGTGGCAGATATAGGGTGTTTTGGTCGAGGTGGTGTGCAAAGTGAGAGGGTTAGGGAAAATGATTTGGTAAACAGAGAAGAGGGAGTGAAAGCTTTGCGGAAGATGAAAGCCGGCAAGGCAGCAGGTTTGGATGGTATTGCAGTGGAATTTATTAAAAAAGGGGGTGACTGTGTTGTTGACTGGTTGGTAAGGTTATTTAATGTATGTATGACTCATGGTGAGGTGCCTGAGGATTGGCGGAATGCGTGCATAGTGCCATTGTACAAAGGCAAAGGGGATAAGAGTGAGTGCTCAAATTACAGAGGTATAAGTTTGTTGAGTATTCCTGGTAAATCATATGGGAGGGTATTGATTGAGAGGGTGAAGGCATGTACAGAGCATCAGATTGGGGAAGAGCAGTGTGGTTTCAGAAGTGGTAGAGGATGTGTGGATCAGGTGTTTGCTTTGAAGAATGTATGTGAGAAATACTTAGAAAAGCAAATGGATTTGTATGTAGCATTTATGGATCTGGAGAAGGCATATGATAGAGTTGATAGAGATGCTCTGTGGAAGGTATTAAGAATATATGGTGTGGGAGGAAAGTTGTTAGAAGCAGTGAAAAGTTTTTATCGAGGATGTAAGGCATGTGTACGTGTAGGAAGAGAGGAAAGTGATTGGTTCTCAGTGAATGTAGGTTTGCGGCAGGGGTGTGTGATGTCTCCATGGTTGTTTAATTTGTTTATGGATGGGGTTGTTAGGGAGGTAAATGCAAGAGTTTTGGAAAGAGGGGCAAGTATGAAGTCTGTTGGGGATGAGAGAGCTTGGGAAGTGAGTCAGTTGTTGTTCGCTGATGATACAGCGCTGGTGGCTGATTCATGTGAGAAACTGCAGAAGCTGGTGACTGAGTTTGGTAAAGTGTGTGGAAGAAGAAAGTTAAGAGTAAATGTGAATAAGAGCAAGGTAATTATTAGGTACAGTAGGGTTGAGGGTCAAGTCAATTGGGAGGTGAGTTTGAATGGAGAAAAACTGGAGGAAGTGAAGTGTTTTGGATATCTGGGAGTGGATCTGGCAGCGGATGGAACCATGGAAGCGGAAGTGGATCATAGGGTGGGGGAGGGGGCGAAAATTCTGGGGGCCTTGAAGAATGTGTGGAAGTCGAGAACATTATCTCGGAAAGCAAAAATGGGTATGTTTGAAGGAATAGTGGTTCCAACAATGTTGTATGGTTGCGAGGCGTGGGCTATGGATAGAGTTGTGCGCAGGAGGATGGATGTGCTGGAAATGAGATGTTTGAGGACAATGTGTGGTGTGAGGTGGTTTGATCGAGTGAGTAACGTAAGGGTAAGAGAGATGTGTGGAAATAAAAAGAGCGTGGTTGAGAGAGCAGAAGAGGGTGTTTTGAAGTGGTTTGGGCACATGGAGAGGATGAGTGAGGAAAGATTGACCAAGAGGATATATGTGTCGGAGGTGGAGGGAACAAGGAGAAGAGGGAGACCAAATTGGAGGTGGAAAGATGGAGTGAAAAAGATTTTGTGTGATCGGGGCCTGAACATGCAGGAGGGTGAAAGGAGGGCAAGGAATAGAGTGAATTGGAGCGATGTGGTATACCGGGGTTGACGTGCTGTCAGTGGATTGAATCAAGGCATGTGAAGCGTCTGGGGTAAACCATGGACAGCTGTGTAGGTATGTATATTTGCGTGTGTGGACGTATGTATATACATGTGTATGGGGGGGGGTTGGGCCATTTCTTTCGTCTGTTTCCTTGCGCTACCTCGCAAACGCGGGAGACAGCGACAAAGTATAATAGAAATATATATATATATATATATATATATATATATATATATATATATATATATATATATATATATATATATATGGGGAATTAAGCGTCAGCTCCGCTTACGTTGTCTGGTTCAATTTTACCAATCCTAATTTCGAAACTAATTGTAGCATGAGTCTTGTGCTGCCAGGCGCCTCCTGGTGTGGGAGTGTGTGTGTGTGTGTGTGAAGGGCAACCAGCTTCAACAGGACCGCTGTACCATTGAATTTGTAGCTCCCAGAACAGTCACACAATGATCCCCTTGGCCTACTATATCTCCCATTACGGCATAGGTTCATTAATCAGACCTTTACAGCCCTTACGATGACAAGATAAATGGACCACTGAGAAACTTCGACACAACTTACAGTATCGCCAATAACAACCACGTCCAAATCTGCCTACTCGATGATTCTCGAGGTATAAACTTACTGTCTATCAAACACTGTAATAGCAAATTACTTGTTGAGAAATGGAGTTAGAAACGAGTGTGAGATCAGAAAGAGGTAAGACGTTGCAACAGGCAGTCCCTCAAGGTCTGTTACCAATTAACCTGACGACACAACGGCCTAGGGGAAAAAATTAGGTTCAGGAGTGAAAATCTTGTAAATGACGGAGGAGGGTGACGCCACGAGTCTGGCCAAGGTGGAGGAGCAAGTAGGTGGCTTGTGAATGAGAGACAAGGATGACTTCACTGAGCCAGCCAAGCTTGGGGTTCAGGGAGGTGACAGTCTGTGAGTAACAGAAGAATAATAACGCCATAAGACCAGCTTGTAGCTTGTGAATGCCATAGATGAATGACCTGCGAGGTCAGCCGAGTGGCAGCTGCTGCACGAAAAGTCAACACGGGAGAGACTGCAGAGATACCGAGATCCAAACCAGAATATCTTGCTGACGTGTACGGCCTGAGGAGAGAACGTCAGATCGAGGACAGGTATTGGTCCGTGTGTACCCACTCACCGAAGGCCTCACCGCGAGATGATCCTGTTGTAAGTAATGAGGCTTCAGTATCCACAGAGGTATACCGTGTGTTGCGGTTCGGTAGTTTATTGGGATGGAGCTTGGAAAGATCGGTAGCGTGTACTGTACTCCAAGTATTAACACACTTGAGACCTAGGGAGCGATTATCCTCCTCCCCATCAGTCTGTTTCCACACATTTCTTAACAATCTCATGACTGGTGTTGAAATGGATGAAGAAAACGACGCTTCCAGGAAATCTTGTGATCAGGAGATGACTGGATGAGACCACAAGGAAACTACTCCCACTTCTCATGGTGATCCAGAGGAGAAAAAAAAAAAAAAACGTGAAGACACTGACTATTGGACACGCGTCGCTACTTAGCTTGTTGGATCCTGAGGTCTTAGATCAGATTGTCAACTTCTTTTTCATAACTTTACATCTTACTCGTCTGGTAAACGGCTCGACCTCACTGCTCTCAGGATGAGAGCAGTGAGGTGTGAGGGGAGGCCACGCGGGTTTACCCAAGGGGAAGTATTATTACGACACCACACTAGTCCTTGATTCCACCTCATCCACCAACTACCAACAGGTCGCTCTCTCTCTCTCTCTCTCTCTCTCTCTCTCTCTCTCTCTCTCTCTCTCTCTCTCTCTCTCTCTCTCTCTCTCCACCACTTTCCTAAGCACCAAGCGTCTCTTTATGTGACGCACAGGTTAATACCTCACGGGCGAAAAGACCAGACAGGTAGACAGGTGACTTTGCTGTCTGGTCACCACATGCAGGTAGCGCGTCAGACTCGTATAGTGAGCCAGTCTGGTCCAGGGACACGGAGTAGCCGGATGCTATGACGACAGCGGCTCTGGTGACGATCCCCGGGGATAACACCATATCCGTCCACGGCCCGCCTACAGCTACAGACCGCGTCACTCTTGTACGTTGAGACGGCACGGGCGATTGGATGCCCTAATCAAGATGGTCCCATTAACGATATATATATATATATATATATATATATATATATATATATATATATATATATATATATATATATATATATATATATATATATATATTTACTTATTTATTTTACTTTGTCGCTGTCTCCCGCGTTAGCGAGGTAGCTCAAGGAGACAGAAGAAAGAATGGCCCACACCACCCATATACACATGTATATCCATACACGTCCACACACGGAAATATACCTACCAATACATCTCTACGTATAAATATATATATATACACACACAGACATATACATATATATATATATATGTACATAATTCAAACTGTCTGCTTTTATTCATTCCCATCGCCACCCCGCCACAAATGAAATAACAACCCCCTCACCCCGCATGTGCGCGAGGTGGCACTAGGAAAAGGCAACAAAGGCCACATTCGTTCACACTCAGTCTCTAGCTGTCATGTATAATGCACCGAAACCACAGCTCCATTTCCACATCCAGGACCCACAGAACTTTCCATGGTTAACCTTAGACGCTTCACATGCCCTGGTTCAATCCATTGACAGCAGGTCCACCCCGGTATAACACATCGTTCCAATTCACTCTATTCCTTGCACGCCTTTCACACTCCTGCATGTTCAGGTCCCGATCACTCAAAAGTTTTTTCACTCCATCTTTCCACCTCCAAGTTGATCTCCCACTTCTAGTTAACTCCATCTCTGACACATGTATCCTCTTTGTCAATCTTTCCTCATTCATTCTCTCCATGTGACCAAACCATTTCAAAACACCCTCTTCTGCTCTTTCAACCACACTCTTTTTATTACCACACATCTCTCTTTCCCTATTATTACTCACTCGATTAAAAAACCTCACACCACATATTGTCCTAAAACATCTCATTTCCAGCACAGCCACCCCCCTGCGCACAACTCTCTTTATAGCCAACGCCTTGCAGCCATATAACATTTTTGGAACCAATATTCCTTCAAACATACCCATTTTTGCTTTCCGAGATAATGTTCTCGACTTCCAAGCATTCTTCAACGCTCCAAGAACTTTCGCCCCCTCCCCCACCCTATGATTCACTTCCGCTTCCATGGCTCCATCCGCTGCCAAATCCACTCTCAGATATCTAAAACACTTCACTACCTCCAGTTTTTCTCCATTCAAACGTACCTCCAAACTGACTCCTTCCTCAACCATACTCTACCTAAAACCCTTGCTCTTGTTCACATCTACTCTCAGCTTTCTTCTTTCACACACTTTACCAAACTCAGTCACCAGCTTCTGCAGTTTCTCACACGAATCTGCCACTAGCGCTGTATCATCCGAACAACAACTGACTCACTTCCCAAGCTCTCTCATCCACAACAGACTGCATACTTGCCCCTCTCTACAAAACTCTTGCATTCACCTACCTAACAACCCCATCCATAAACAAATTAAACAACCATGGAGACATCACACACCCCTGCCGCAAACCAACATTCACTGAGAACCAATCACTTCCCTCTCTTCCTACACGTACACATGCCTTACATCCTCGATAAAAACTTTTCACTGCTTCTAACAACGTGCCTCCTACACCATATATTCTTAATACCTTCCACAGAGCATCTCTATCAACTCTATCATATGTCTTTTCCAGATCCAAAAATGCTACATACAAATACATTTGCTTTTCTAAGTATTTCTCACATACATTCTTTAAAGCAAACACCTGATCCACACATCCTCTGCCACTTCTGAAACCACACTGCTCTTCCCCAATCTGGTGCTCTGTATATGCCTTCACCCTCTCAATCAATACCCTCCCATATAATTCCCCAGGAATACTCAACAATCTTATACCTCTGTAATTTGAGCAATCACTTTTATCCCCTTTGCCTTTGTACAATGGCACTATGCAAGCATTCTGCCAATCCTCAGGCACCTCACCATGAGTCATACATACATTAAATAACCTTACCAACCAGTCAACAATACAGTCACCCTCTTTTTTAATAAATTCCACTGCATTACAATCCAAACCCACTGCCTGGCCGGCTTTCATCATTCCGTAAAGCTTTTACTACCTCCTCTAGGTTTATCAAATCATTCTCCCTAACTCTCTCACTTTCCACACCACCTCGACCAAAATACCCTATATCTGCCACTCTATCATCAAACACATTCAACAAACCTTCAAAATACTCACTCTATCTCCTTCTCACATCACCACTACTTGCTATCACCTCCCCATAAGCCATGTTCACTGGAGTTCCCATTTGTTCCCTTGTCTTACGCACTTTATCTACCTCCTTTCAAAACATCTTTTTATTTTCCCTACAATCTAATAATACTCTACCACCCACGCTTCTCATGCCACAAGTATCTTTTGCGAAAGCCATCACTGCTTCCATAAATACATCCCAATCCTCCCCCACTCCCCTTATGTTCTTTGTTCTCACCTTTTTCCATTGTGTACTCAGTCTGTCCTGGTACTTTCTCACACAAGTCTCCTTTCCAAGCTCACTTACTCTCACCACTCTCTTCACCCCAACTTTCTCTCTTCTTTTCGGAAAACCCCCACAAATCTTCACCTTCACCTCCACAAGATAACGATAAGACATCCCTCCAGTTGCACCTCTCAGCACATTAACATCCAAAAGTCTCTCTTTCGCGCACCTATCAATTAACAATTAATCCAATAACGCTCTCTGGCCATGTCTCCTACTTAAATACGTATACTTATGCATATCTCTCTTTGTAAACCAGGTATTCCCAATCACCAGTCCTTTTTCAGCACATAAATCTAAAGGCTTTTCACCATTTCCGTTTACGACACTGAACACCCCATGTACACCAATTATTCCCTCAACTGCCACATTACTCACCTTTGCAATCAAATCACCCATCACTATAACCCGGTCTCGTGCATCAAAACTACTAACACACTCACTCAGCTGCTCCCAAAACACTTGCCTCTCATAATCTTTCTTCTCATGCCCAGGTGCATATGCACCAATAATCACCCATCTCTCTCCATCAACTTTCAGTTTTACCCATATCATTCTAGAGTTTGCTTTCTTACACTCTATCACATACTCCCACCACTCCTGTTTCATGAGTAGTGCTACTTCTTCCCTTGCTCTTGTCCTCTCACTAACCCCTGACTTTACTCCCAAGACATTCCCAAACCACTCTTCCCCTTTACCCTTGAGCTTCGTTTCACTCAGACCCAAAACATCCACGATCCTTTCCTCAAACATACTACCTATCTCTCTTTTTTTCTCATCTTGGTTACATCCACACACATTTAGACACCCCAGTCTGAGCCTTCGAGGAGGATGAGCACTCCCCGCGTGACTCCTTCTGTTTCCCCTTTTAGAAAGTCAAAATACAAGGAAGGGAGGGTTTCCAGCCCCCACTCCCGTCCCCTTTAGTCGCCTTCTGCAACAGTTGAGGAATGCGAGGGAAGTATTCTTTCTCCCTTATCCCCAGGGATAATATATATATATATATATATATATATATATATATATATATATATATATATATATATATATATATATATATTTTTTTTTTTTTTCATACTATTCGCCATTTCCCGCGTTAGCGAGGTAGCGTTAAGAATAGAGGACTGAGCCTTTGAGGGAATATTCTCACATGGCCCCCTTCTCTGTTCTTTTTTTTTGGAAAATTAAAAACGAGAGGGGAGGATTTCTAGCCCCCCGCTCCCTTCCCTTTCAGTCACCTTCTACGACACGCAGGGAATACGTGAGAAGTATTCTTTCTCCCATATCCGATGTTCTGGAAGGAGGTAAATAAAGTGCGTAAGACAAGGGAGCAAATGGGAATTTCAGTGAAGGGGGCTAATGGGGAGGTGATAACAAGTAGTGATGATGTGAGAAGGAGATGGAGTGAGTATTTTGAAGGTTTGTTGAATGTGTTTGATGATAGAGTGGCAGATATAGGGTGTTTTGGTCGAGGTGGTGTGCAAAGTGAGAGGGTTAGGGAAAATGATTTGGTAAATAGAGAAGAGGTAGTAAAAGCTTTGCGGAAGATGAAAGCCGGCAAGGCAGCAGGTTTGGATGGTATTGCAGTGGAATTTATAAAAAAAAAAGGGGGTAACTGTATTGTTGACTGGTTGATAAGGTTATTTAATGTATGTATGATTCATGGTGAGGTGCCTGAGGATTGGCGGAATGCGTGCATAGCGCCATTGTACAAAGGCAAAGGGGATAAGAGTGAGTGCTCAAATTATAGAGGTATACGTTTGTTGAGTATTCCGGGTAAATCATATGGGAGGGTATTGATTGAGAGGGTGAAGGCATGTACAGAGCATCAGATTGGGGACGCATGACATAACTACCCCCTCCCCCCTCATGTGTGCGAGGTAGCGCTAGGAAAAGACAACAAAGGCCCCATTCGTTCACACTCAGTCTCTCGCTGTCATGTAATAATGCACCGAAATCACAGCTCCCTTTCCACATCCAGGCCCCACACAACTTTTCATGGTTTATCCCAGACGATTTAGATGCCCTGGTTCAATCCATTGACAGCACGTCGACCACGGTATACCACATCGTTCCAATTTACTCTATTCCTTGCACGCCTTTCACCCTCCTGCATGTTCAGGCCCCGATCACTCAAAATCTTTTTCACTCCATCTATCCACCTCCAATTTGGTCTCCCACTTCTCCTCGTTCCCTCCACCTCTGACACATATATCCTCTTGGTCAATCTTTCCTCACTCATTCTCTCCATGTGACCAAACCATTTCAAAACACCCTCTTCTGCTCTCTCAACCACACTCTTTTTATTTCCACACATCTCTCTTACCCTTACGTTACTTACTCGATCAAACCACCTGACACCACACATTGTCCTCAAACATCTCATTTCCAGCACATCCATCCTCCTGCGCACAACTCTATCCATAGCCCACGCCTCGCAACCATACAACATTGTTGGAACCACTATTCCTTCAAACATACCCATTTTTGCTTTCCGAGATAATGTTCTGGACTTCCACACATTCTTCATGGCTCCCAGAATTTTCGCCCCCTCCCCCACCCTATGATCCACTTCCGCTTCCTTGGTTCCATCCGCTGCCAGATCCGCTCCCAGATATCTAAAACACTTCACTTCCTCCAGTTTTTCTCCATTCGAGTTTTGGAAAGAGGGGCAAGTATGAAGTCTGTTGGGGATGAGAGAGCTTGGGAAGTGAGTCAGTTGTTGTTCGCTGATGATACAGCGCTGGTGGCTGATTCATGTGAGAAACTGCAGAAGCTGGTGACTGAGTTTGGTAAAGTGTGTGAAAAAAGA
>NC_092248.1:257500-295000 GCF_036320965.1 Panulirus ornatus | reverse complement strand
CCATGGTTTACCCCAGACGCTTCACATGCCTTGATTCAATCCACTGACAGCACGTCAACCCCTGTATACCACATGACTCCAATTCACTCTATTCCTTGCCCTCCTTTCACCCTCCTGCATGTTCAGGCCCCGATCACACAAAATCTTTTTCACTCCATCTTTCCACCTCCAATTTGGTCTCCCTCTTCTCCTCGTTCCCTCCACCTCCGACACATATATCCTCTTGGTCAATCTTTCCTCACTCATTCTCTCCATGTGCCCAAACCATTTCAAAACACCCTCTTCTGCTCTCTCAACCACGCTCTTTTTATTTCCACACATCTCTCTTACCCTTACGTTACTTACTCGATCAAACCACCTCACACCACACATTGTCCTCAAACATCTCATTTCCAGCACATCCATCCTCCTGCGCACAACTCTATCCATAGCCCACGCCTCGCAACCATACAACATTGTTGGAACCACTATTCCTTCAAACATACCCATTTTTGCTTTCCGAGATAATGTTCTCGACTTCCACACATTTTTCAAGGCTCCCAAAATTTTCGCCCCCTCCCCCACCCTATGATCCACTTCCGCTTCCATGGTTCCATCCGCTGACAGATCCACTCCCAGATATCTAAAACACTTCACTTCCTCCAGTTTTTCTCCATTCAAACTCACCTCCCAATTGACTTGACCCTCACCCCTACTGTACCTAATAACCATATATATATATATATATATATATATATATATATATATATATATATATATATATATATATATATATATATATATATATATATATATATATTGGAAAGTTCCCAAGTGCACTTTCGTGTAATAATCACATCATCAGGGGAGACACAAGAGAGAAATATAACAGTCAGTTGATATACATCGAAGAGACGAAGCTAGGACGCCATTTGGTAAACATGTGATTGTCCAAAACATACAACGAGCGTTCATAAACTTATCATTTTACAAATCTTATCAACGATAAAGTTATCTAATTTGTACAGACCATCACTAATATTAATATTATAATTCTTTGTCTATTCAATAATAGAAGATTGGAAAGAATAGAATATTGGAAAGTTCCCAAGTGCACTTTCGCGTAATAATCACATCATCAGGGGAGACACAAGAGAGAAATATAACAGTCAGTTGATATACATCGAAGAGACGAAGCTAGGACGCCATTTGGTAAACATGTGATTGTCCAAAACATACGAGCGTTCATAAACTTATCATTTTACAAATCTTATCAACGATAAAGTTATCTAATTTGTACAGACCATCACTAATATCAAGATTATAATTCTTTGTATATTGAATAATAGAAGATTCAATGATATTTCTCTTGGTAATAGAGTTAGAATTAACAACTGAGATGGCGTTACTCCAGTCAGTACAATGATCATAGTTTTTAACATGATTAAACAAGGCATTTGATTCTTGTCCCGTTCTTTTATTATTTATGTTACTTAAGTCTAACAGAAAGATCCTTACCAGTCTGACCAACATAAAATTTATCACAGTTTCCACAAGGAACTTTATAGATGCAACCAAGAGAATTTTCTGGTGAATTCCTGATCAAGATATTCTTCATAGTATTATTGATGCTAAAGGCAACATTTACATTAATGGATTTAAGCCACATGGGAAGCAAAGTGAAATTATTATTAAAAGGGAGAACTAAAAGATTCTTAGTGTCAATGGGCTCAACTCTATAAAATGATTTCTTTGCTAACTTAAGGGATTTATCAATGAAAGATCTAGGGTACTTTAACTTAGATCCAATAGAATATATCTTCTCAAACTCATCATCAATAAACTCTGGACTGCAAACACGTAATGCCCTTAGGAATATAGATTGAACTCTGTCATGTTGAGATGAGTAATAATGGATATATGAGCATACATTGGTGGGTTTTCTGTATATGCTAAACTTAAACTTGTTTCCTTGTCTATGGATCATGCAATCTAAAAATGGTAACAAACCATTATTTTCATTTTCTACAGTAAATTTGATGGAAGGTACTAAATTGTTAAGTAAGGGGAGAAATATTTGTAAATTTTCATTTATTGGCCAAACACAAAGAACATCATTTACATACCTAAACCAAATTGCATTAGAAGGTAAGATATCCTTTAGTAATTTTGTTTCAAAAAATACCATATAAAGATTACTTAGTACAGGTGAAAGAGGGTTACCCATTGCCATACCAAATTTTTGAGCATAATGATCTCCATTAAATTGAAATACACATTCTTTTATACACAATTTTATAAGTTCAATGAAATTGGACTTTGAAACAGGTAAATGAATATCATCCAAGACATCAAATAAATATTCTAAAAGGTCATCAACTGGAACTTTAGTGAAAAGTGAGGAAACATCAAAGCTAACTAATTTGAAATCAAAATTAATATTGATATTGTTTAGCTTGTTGACTAAATCTACATTGTTCATGATATTAGAATTTGATACCTTACCCACTAAAGGGCTTAATAAGGAGACTAACCATTTTGATAATTTATATGTGATGGAGCCTACTGAACTCACTATAGGTCTTGCTGGAAAATTTTGTTCATGTGTTTTGATAAGTCCATACATATATGGCAATGAAGGGGACAAAGATGACAAACTTTTGATAAGAGAAATGTTACCTTTCAACAACAACTTCATTTCTTTATTGAAGTGAGAATTAACTGCTTCTAAGGGATTTGTACTAGGTTTAGAATATGTTGTGTTATCATTTAGAAGATCATTCATTTTAGATAATTAGTTACTTTTGTCTAAAATCACAACAGTGTTAGCCTTATCTGCTTTAGTAATATGTATATCCTTGTCTTTTTTTAAGGTGTTCATAGCTCTTATGAATCTTTTAGGGTAATTAGCTTCCACTGGTTTTGACAAACTGGCATACACTAAACCCTTGCAAATATTAATATCATCATTACTTAAATTACTGTATTTTTCTAAATTACAAAAAGACTTTGTGACTTCAACACAGCTGGCTTCTCTGTTAGAGCAGACAAAACTTAAACCATAGCCTAATGCACACCAGGAATCTTTATCTAGTTGTTTACTAGACAGATTTACCACAAAAGATGGGTTAGTGTTCTTGGTCCAGTCGCTGTTTTCAATAAGATGGTCCAACTTACGATTTAGTGACACTTGTAGCCTATTGCGTTCTTTCCTTAATTCATCATAGCAATAGTCAAACATCCGGTTCTTCCAGTGCGTCGGTATTGAAAGGCACGTTTCTTCTCTCTTGAAATGCAAAAAGCCTCCTCCATTTCAAGTTTCTTTAATTTCAGACAAAAGTAACTATTTATCTGAAATGAGTGATCTTCTAAATGATAACACAACATATTCTAAACCTAGTAAAAATCCCTTAGAAGCAGTTAATTCTCACTTCAATAAAGAAATGAAGTTGTTGAAAGGTAACATTTCTCTCATCAAAAATTTGTCATCTTCGTCCCCTTCATTGCCATATATGTATGGACTTATCAAAACACATAAACAAAATTTTCCAGCAAGACCTATAGTGAGTTCAGTAGGCTCCATCACATATAAATTATCAAAATGGTTAGTCTCCTTATTAAGCCCTTTATTGGGTAAGGTATCAAATTCTAATATCATGAACAATGTAGATTTAGTCAACAAGCTAAACAATATCAATATTAATTTTGATTTCAAACTAGTTAGCTTTGATGTTTCCTCACTTTTCACTAAAGTTCCAGTTGATGACCTTTTAGAATATTTATTTGATATCTTGGATGATATTCATTTATCTGTTTCAAAGTCTAATTTCATTGAACTTATAAAATTGTGTATAAAAGAATGTGTATTTCAATTTAATGGAGATTATTATGCTCAAAAATTTGGTATGGCAATGGGTAACCCTCTTTCACCTGTACTAAGTAATCTTTATATGGAATTTTTTGAAACAAAATTACTAAAGGATATCTTACCTTTTAATGCAATTTGGTTTAGGTATGTAGATGATGTTCTTTGTGTTTGGACAACAAATGAAAATTTACAAATATTTCTCCCCTTACTTAACAATTTAGTACCTTCCATCAAATTCACTGTAGAAAATGAAAATAATGGTATGTTACCATTTTTAGATTGCATGATCCATAGACAAGGAAACAAGTTTAAGTTTAGCATATACAGAAAACCCACCAATGTATGCTCATATATCCATTATTACTCATCTCAACATGACAGAGTTAAATTATCATCATTTCAATCTATGTTCCTAAGGGCATTACGTATTTGCAGTCCAGAGTTTATTGATGATGAGTTTGAGAAGATATATCTAAGTTAAAGTACCCTAGATCTTTCACTGATAAATCCCTTAAGTTAGCAAAAAAATCATTTTATAGAGTTGAGCACAAACCTCCCATTGACACCAAGAATCTTTTAGTTCTCCCTTTTAATAATAATTTCAATTTGCTTCCCATGTGGCTTAAATCCATTAATGTAAATGTTGCCTTTAGCAACAATAATACTATAAAGAATATCTTGATCAGGAATTCACCAGAAAATTCTCTTGGTTGCATCTATAAAGTTCCTTGTGGAAACTGTGATAAATTTTATGTTGGTCAGACTGGTAAGGATCTTTCTGTTAGACTTAAGTAACATAAATATAGTATAAGAACGGGACAAGAATCAAATGCCTTGTTTAATCATGTTAAAAACTATGATCATTGTACTGACTGGAGTAACGCCATCTCAGTTGTTAATTCTAACTCTATTACCAAGAGAAATATCACTGAATCTTCTATCATTAAATACAGAAAGAATTATAATCTTAATATTAGTGATGGTCTATACAAATTAGATAACTTTATTGTTGATAAGAATTGTAAAATGATAAGTTTATGAACGCTCGTTGTATGTTTTGGACAACCACATGTTTACCAAATGGCGTCCTAGCTTCGTCTCTTCGATGTATATCAACTGACTGTTATATTTCTCTCTTGTGTCTCCCCTGATGATGTGATTATTACACGAAAGTGCACTTGGGAACTTTTCGTGTTTCATTTTCCCCGTGGACTCATAGGAATATATATATATATATATATATATATATATATATATATATATATATATATATATATATATATATATATATATATATATATATATTTTTTTTTTTTTTTTTTTTCAAACTATCCGTCATTTCCCGCATTAGCGAGGTAGCGTTAAGAACAGAGGACTGGGCCTTTGGGGGAATATCCTTACCTGGCCCCCTTCTCTGTTCCTTCTTTTGGAAAAAAAAAAAAAATAGAGATTGGAGGATTTCAAGCCCCCCGCTCCCTCCCCTTTTAGTCGCCTTCTACGACACGCAGGGAATACGTGGGAAGTATTCTTTCTCCCCTATCCCCAGGGATATATATGTATATGTATATATATATATATATATATATATATATATATATATATATATATATATATATATATATATATATATATATATATATATATATATATATTATCCCTGGGGATAGGGGAGAAAGAACACTTCCCACGTATTTCCTGAGGGTCGTAGAAGGCGACTAAATGGGGAGGGAGCGGGGGGCTGGAAATCCTCCCCTCTCGTTTTTTTTTAATTTTCCAAAAGAGGGAACAGAGAAGGGGGCCAGGTGAGGATATTTACTCAGAGGCCCAGTCCTCTGTTCTTAACGCTACCTTGCTAACGCGGGAAATGGCGAATAGTTTGAATATATATATATATATATATATATATATATATATATATATATATATATATATATATATATATATATATATATATATATTGGAAAGGATCACAAATTTGCGCGTGATCAAGATATTCTTTGTATGTTTTGGACAATCACATGTTTACCAAATGGCGTCCTAGCTTCGTCTCTTCGATGTATATCAACTGACTGTTATATTTCTCTCTTGTGTCTCCCCTGATGATGTGATTATTACACGAAAGTGCACTTGGGAACTTTCCGTGTTTCATTTTTTCCTGTGGACTCAAAGGAATATCTTGATCACGCGCAAAATTGTGATCCTTTCCAATATATATATATATATATATATATATATATATATATATATATATATATATATATATATATATATATATATATATTTCTTTCGTCTGTTTCCTTGCGCTACCTCGCAAACGCGGGAGACAGCGACGAGGTATAAAAAAAAAAAAAAAAAAAAATATATATATATATATATATATATATATATATATATATATATATATATATATATATATATATATATATATATTATTTTTTTTTTTTTTGCTTTGTCGCTGTCTCCCGCGTTTGCGAGGTAGCGCAAGGAAACAGACGAAAGAAATGGCCCAACCCACCCCCATACACATGTATATACATACGTCCACACACGCAAATATACATACCTACACAGCTTTCCATGGTTTACCCCAGACGCTTCACATGCCTTGATTCAATCCACTGACAGCACGTCAACCCCGGTATACCACATCGCTCCAATTCACTCTATTCCTTGCCCTCCTTTCACCCTCCTGCATGTTCAGGCCCCGATCACACCAAAATCTTTTTCACTCCATCTTTCCACCTCCAATTTGGTCTCCCTCTTCTCCTCGTTCCCTCCACCTCCGACACTATATCTCTTGGTCAATCTCTCTCACCATTCTCCATGTGCCCAACATTCCAAAACACTCTTCTGCTCTCTCAACAGCTTTTTTATTTCAACATCTCTCTACCTTACGTTACTTACTCGATCAACCACCTCACTCACACATTGTCCTCAAACATCTCATTTCAAGCACATCCTCTCCCTGCGCACAACTCTATCCATAGCCAGCCTCGCAACCATACAACTGTTGGAACCACTATTCCCTCAAACCTACCCATTTTCGCTTTCGAAAATGTCTCATTCCACACATTTTCAAGCTCCCCAAAATTTCGCCTCCACCCACCCTATGATCCACTTCCGTCCATGGTTCCATCCGCTGACAATCCACTCCAGATATCTAAAACACATTCATTTCCCCAGATATTTCTCATTCAAACTCACCTCCCAAATGACTTTGACCCCTCACCCTCTGTACCTAATAACCATATCATAATATAATATATGATATATATATATATTAATATTATAATATAATATATATTATATATAATATATATATAATTGGAAAGTTCCCAAGTGCACTTTCGTGTAATAATCACATCATCAGGGGAGACACAAGAGAGAAATATAACAGTCAGTTGATATACATCGAAGAGACGAAGCTAGGACGCCATTTGGTAAACATGTGATTGTCCAAAACATACAACGAGCGTTCATAAACTTATCATTTTACAAATCTTATCAACGATAAAGTTATCTAATTTGTACAGACCATCACTAATATTAATATTATAATTCTTTGTCTATTCAATAATAGAAGATTGGAAAGAATAGAATATTGGAAAGTTCCCAAGTGCACTTTCGCGTAATAATCACATCATCAGGGGAGACACAAGAGAGAAATATAACAGTCAGTTGATATACATCGAAGAGACGAAGCTAGGACGCCATTTGGTAAACATGTGATTGTCCAAAACATACGAGCGTTCATAAACTTATCATTTTACAAATCTTATCAACGATAAAGTTATCTAATTTGTACAGACCATCACTAATATCAAGATTATAATTCTTTGTATATTGAATAATAGAAGATTCAATGATATTTCTCTTGGTAATAGAGTTAGAATTAACAACTGAGATGGCGTTACTCCAGTCAGTACAATGATCATAGTTTTTAACATGATTAAACAAGGCATTTGATTCTTGTCCCGTTCTTTTATTATTTATGTTACTTAAGTCTAACAGAAAGATCCTTACCAGTCTGACCAACATAAAATTTATCACAGTTTCCACAAGGAACTTTATAGATGCAACCAAGAGAATTTTCTGGTGAATTCCTGATCAAGATATTCTTCATAGTATTATTGATGCTAAAGGCAACATTTACATTAATGGATTTAAGCCACATGGGAAGCAAAGTGAAATTATTATTAAAAGGGAGAACTAAAAGATTCTTAGTGTCAATGGGCTCAACTCTATAAAATGATTTCTTTGCTAACTTAAGGGATTTATCAATGAAAGATCTAGGGTACTTTAACTTAGATCCAATAGAATATATCTTCTCAAACTCATCATCAATAAACTCTGGACTGCAAACACGTAATGCCCTTAGGAATATAGATTGAACTCTGTCATGTTGAGATGAGTAATAATGGATATATGAGCATACATTGGTGGGTTTTCTGTATATGCTAAACTTAAACTTGTTTCCTTGTCTATGGATCATGCAATCTAAAAATGGTAACATACCATTATTTTCATTTTCTACAGTAAATTTGATGGAAGGTACTAAATTGTTAAGTAAGGGGAGAAATATTTGTAAATTTTCATTTATTGGCCAAACACAAAGAACATCATTTACATACCTAAACCAAATTGCATTAGAAGGTAAGATATCCTTTAGTAATTTTGTTTCAAAAAATACCATATAAAGATTACTTAGTACAGGTGAAAGAGGGTTACCCATTGCCATACCAAATTTTTGAGCATAATGATCTCCATTAAATTGAAATACACATTCTTTTATACACAATTTTATAAGTTCAATGAAATTGGACTTTGAAACAGGTAAATGAATATCATCCAAGACATCAAATAAATATTCTAAAAGGTCATCAACTGGAACTTTAGTGAAAAGTGAGGAAACATCAAAGCTAACTAATTTGAAATCAAAATTAATATTGATATTGTTTAGCTTGTTGACTAAATCTACATTGTTCATGATATTAGAATTTGAAACCTTACCCACTAAAGGGCTTAATAAGGAGACTAACCATTTTGATAATTTATATGTGATGGAGCCTACTGAACTCACTATAGGTCTTGCTGGAAAATTTTGTTCATGTGTTTTGATAAGTCCATACATATATGGCAATGAAGGGGACAAAGATGACAAACTTTTGATAAGAGAAATGTTACCTTTCAACAACAACTTCATTTCTTTATTGAAGTGAGAATTAACTGCTTCTAAGGGATTTGTACTAGGTTTAGAATATGTTGTGTTATCATTTAGAAGATCATTCATTTTAGATAATTAGTTACTTTTGTCTAAAATCACAACAGTGTTAGCCTTATCTGCTTTAGTAATATGTATATCCTTGTCTTTTTTTAAGGTGTTCATAGCTCTTATGAATCTTTTAGGGTAATTAGCTTCCACTGGTTTTGACAAACTGGCATACACTAAACCCTTGCAAATATTAATATCATCATTACTTAAATTACTGTATTTTTCTAAATTACAAAAAGACTTTGTGACTTCAACACAGCTGGCTTCTCTGTTAGAGCAGACAAAACTTAAACCATAGCCTAATGCACACCAGGAATCTTTATCTAGTTGTTTACTAGACAGATTTACCACAAAAGATGGGTTAGTGTTCTTGGTCCAGTCGCTGTTTTCAATAAGATGGTCCAACTTACGATTTAGTGACACTTGTAGCCTATTGCGTTCTTTCCTTAATTCATCATAGCAATAGTCAAACATCCGGTTCTTCCAGTGCGTCGGTATTGAAAGGCACGTTTCTTCTCTCTTGAAATGCAAAAAGCCTCCTCCATTTCAAGTTTCTTTAATTTCAGACAAAAGTAACTATTTATCTGAAATGAGTGATCTTCTAAATGATAACACAACATATTCTAAACCTAGTAAAAATCCCTTAGAAGCAGTTAATTCTCACTTCAATAAAGAAATGAAGTTGTTGAAAGGTAACATTTCTCTCATCAAAAATTTGTCATCTTCGTCCCCTTCATTGCCATATATGTATGGACTTATCAAAACACATAAACAAAATTTTCCAGCAAGACCTATAGTGAGTTCAGTAGGCTCCATCACATATAAATTATCAAAATGGTTAGTCTCCTTATTAAGCCCTTTATTGGGTAAGGTATCAAATTCTAATATCATGAACAATGTAGATTTAGTCAACAAGCTAAACAATATCAATATTAATTTTGATTTCAAACTCGTTAGCTTTGATGTTTCCTCACTTTTCACTAAAGTTCCAGTTGATGACCTTTTAGAATATTTATTTGATATCTTGGATGATATTCATTTATCTGTTTCAAAGTCTAATTTCATTGAACTTATAAAATTGTGTATAAAAGAATGTGTATTTCAATTTAATGGAGATTATTATGCTCAAAAATTTGGTATGGCAATGGGTAACCCTCTTTCACCTGTACTAAGTAATCTTTATATGGAATTTTTTGAAACAAAATTACTAAAGGATATCTTACCTTTTAATGCAATTTGGTTTAGGTATGTAGATGATGTTCTTTGTGTTTGGACAACAAATGAAAATTTACAAATATTTCTCCCCTTACTTAACAATTTAGTACCTTCCATCAAATTCACTGTAGAAAATGAAAATAATGGTATGTTACCATTTTTAGATTGCATGATCCATAGACAAGGAAACAAGTTTAAGTTTAGCATATACAGAAAACCCACCAATGTATGCTCATATATCCATTATTACTCATCTCAACATGACAGAGTTAAATTATCATCATTTCAATCTATGTTCCTAAGGGCATTACGTATTTGCAGTCCAGAGTTTATTGATGATGAGTTTGAGAAGATATATCTAAGTTAAAGTACCCTAGATCTTTCACTGATAAATCCCTTAAGTTAGCAAAAAAATCATTTTATAGAGTTGAGCACAAACCTCCCATTGACACCAAGAATCTTTTAGTTCTCCCTTTTAATAATAATTTCAATTTGCTTCCCATGTGGCTTAAATCCATTAATGTAAATGTTGCCTTTAGCAACAATAATACTATAAAGAATATCTTGATCAGGAATTCACCAGAAAATTCTCTTGGTTGCATCTATAAAGTTCCTTGTGGAAACTGTGATAAATTTTATGTTGGTCAGACTGGTAAGGATCTTTCTGTTAGACTTAAGTAACATAAATATAGTATAAGAACGGGACAAGAATCAAATGCCTTGTTTAATCATGTTAAAAACTATGATCATTGTACTGACTGGAGTAACGCCATCTCAGTTGTTAATTCTAACTCTATTACCAAGAGAAATATCACTGAATCTTCTATCATTAAATACAGAAAGAATTATAATCTTAATATTAGTGATGGTCTATACAAATTAGATAACTTTATTGTTGATAAGAATTGTAAAATGATAAGTTTATGAACGCTCGTTGTATGTTTTGGACAACCACATGTTTACCAAATGGCGTCCTAGCTTCGTCTCTTCGATGTATATCAACTGACTGTTATATTTCTCTCTTGTGTCTCCCCTGATGATGTGATTATTACACGAAAGTGCACTTGGGAACTTTTCGTGTTTCATTTTCCCCGTGGACTCATAGGAATATATATATATATATATATATATATATATATATATATATATATATATATATATATATATATATATATATATATATATATATATTTTTTTTTTTTTTTTTTTTCAAACTATCCGTCATTTCCCGCATTAGCGAGGTAGCGTTAAGACAGAGGACTGGGCCTTTGGGGGAATATCCTTACCTGGCCCCCTTCTCTGTTCCTTCTTTTGGAAAAAAAAAAAAAATAGAGATTGGAGGATTTCAAGCCCCCCGCTCCCTCCCCTTTTAGTCGCCTTCTACGACACGCAGGGAATACGTGGGAAGTATTCTTTCTCCCCTATCCCCAGGGATATATATGTATATGTATATATATATATATATATATATATATATATATATATATATATATATATATACATATATATATATATATATATATATATATATATATATATATTATCCCTGGGGATAGGGGAGAAAGAACACTTCCCACGTATTTCCTGAGGGTTGTAGAAGGCGACTAAATGGGGAGGGAGCGGGGGGCTGGAAATCCTCCCCTCTCGTTTTTTTTTAATTTTCCAAAAGAGGGAACAGAGAAGGGGGCCAGGTGAGGATATTTACTCAGAGGCCCAGTCCTCTGTTCTTAACGCTACCTTGCTAACGCGGGAAATGGCGAATAGTTTGAATATATATATATATATATATATATATATATATATATATATATATATATATATATATATATATATATATATATATATATATATATATATATATATATATATATATATATATATTGGAAAGGATCACAAATTTGCGCGTGATCAAGATATTCTTTGTATGTTTTGGACAATCACATGTTTACCAAATGGCGTCCTAGCTTCGTCTCTTCGATGTATATCAACTGACTGTTATATTTCTCTCTTGTGTCTCCCCTGATGATGTGATTATTACACGAAAGTGCACTTGGGAACTTTCCGTGTTTCATTTTTTCCTGTGGACTCAAAGGAATATCTTGATCACGCGCAAAATTGTGATCCTTTCCAATATATATATATATATATATATATATATATATATATATATATATATATATATATATATATATATATATATATATATATATTTCTTTCGTCTGTTTCCTTGCGCTACCTCGCAAACGCGGGAGACAGCGACGAGGTATAAAAAAAAAAAAAAAAAATATATATATATATATATATATATATATATATATATATATATATATATATATATATATATATATATATATATATTATTTTTTTTTTTTTGCTTTGTCGCTGTCTCCCGCGTTTGCGAGGTAGCGCAAGGAAACAGACGAAAGAAATGGCCCAACCCACCCCCATACACATGTATATACATACGTCCACACACGCAAATATACATACCTACACAGCTTTCCATGGTTTACCCCAGACGCTTCACATGCCTTGATTCAATCCACTGACAGCACGTCAACCCCGGTATACCACATCGCTCCAATTCACTCTATTCCTTGCCCTCCTTTCACCCTCCTGCATGTTCAGGCCCCGATCACACCAAAATCTTTTTCACTCCATCTTTCCACCTCCAATTTGGTCTCCCTCTTCTCCTCGTTCCCTCCACCTCCGACACATATATCCTCTTGGTCAATCTTTCCTCACTCATTCTCTCCATGTGACCAAACCATTTCAAAACACCCTCTTCTGCTCTCTCAACCACGTTCTTTTTATTTCCACACATCTCTCTTACCCTTACGTTACTTACTCGATCAAACCTCCTCACACCACACATTGTCCTCAAACATCTCATTTCCAGCACATCCATCCTCCTGCGCACAACTCTATCCATAGTCCACGCCTCGCAACCATACAACATTGTTGGAACCACTATTCCTTCAAACATACCCATTTTTGCTTTCCGAGATAATGTTCTCGACTTCCACACATTCTTCAAGGCTCCCAGAATTTTCGCCCCCTCCCCCACCCTATGATCCACTTCCGCTTCCATGTTTCCATCAGCTGCCAGATCCACTCCCAGATATCTAAAACACTTCACTTCCTCCAGTTTTTCTCCATTCAAACTCACCTCCCAATTGACTTGACCCTCAACCCTACTGTACCTAATAACCTTGCTCTTATTCACATTTACTCTTAACTTTCTTCTTTCACACACTTTACCAAACTCAGTCACCAGCTTCTGCAGTTTCTCACATGAATCAGCCACCAGCGCTGTATCATCAGCGAACAACAACTGACTCACTTCCCAAGCTCTCTCATCCCAAACAGACTTCATCCTTGCCCCTCTTTCCAAAACTCTTGCATTCACCTCCCTAACAACCCCATCCATAAACAAATTAAACAACCATGGAGACATCACACACCCCTGCCGCAAACCTACATTCACTGAGAACCAATCACTTTCCTCTCTTCCTACACGTACACATGCCTTACATCCTCGATAAAAATTTTTCACTGCTTCTAACAACTTGCCTCCCACACCATATATTCTTAATACCTTCCACAGAGCATCTCTATCAACTCTATCATATGCCTTCTCCAGATCCATAAATGCTACATACAAATACATTTGCTTTTCTAAGTATTTCTCACATACATTCTTCAAAGCAAACACCTGATCCACACATCCTCTACCACTTCTGAAACCACACTGCTCTTCCCCAATCTGATGCTCTGTACATGCCTTCACCCTCTCAATCAATACCCTCCCATACAATTTGCCAGGAATACTCAACAAACTTATACCTCTGTAATTTGAGCACTCACTCTTATCCCCTTTGCCTTTGTACAATGGCACTATGCACGCATATATATATATATATATATATATATATATATATATATATATATATATATATATATATATATATATATATATATATACATACATATATATCTATATCTATATCTATATATATCCCTGGCGATAAGGAAGAAAGAATACTTCCCACGCATTCCTCACGTGTATTAGTAGGCGACTAAAGGGGACGGGAGCAGGGGGCCAGAAACCCTCCCCTCCTCGTATTTCAACTTTCTAAGAGAGGATACAGAAGAAGAAATCACGCGGGGAGTGCTCATCCTCCTCGATCGCTCAGAATGGGGTGTCTAAATGTGTGCAGATGTTACCAAGACGAGAAAAAAGGAGAGATAATGTAGTATGTTTGAAGAAAGGAACCTGGATGTTTTGGGTCTGAGTGAAACGAAACTCAATCGTAAAGGGGAAGAATGGTTTGGGAATATATTGGGAGTAAAGTCAGGGGTTAGTGATAGGACAAGAGCAAGTGAACGAGTAGCACTACTCCCGAAACAGGAGTGGTGGGAGTATGTGATAGAGTGTAAGAAAGTAAACTCTAGATTGATATGGGTAAAACTGAAAGTGAATGGAGAGAGTTGGGTGATTATTGGTGCATATGCACCTGGGCATGAGAAGAAAGATCATGAGAGGCAAGTATTTTGGGAGCGCCTGAGTGAATGTGTTAGTAGTTTTGATGCACGAGACCGAGTTATAGTGATGGGTGATTTGAATGCAAAGGTGAGTAATGTGGCAGTTGAGTGAATAATTGGTGTACATGGTGTGCTCAGTGTTGTAAATGGAAATGGTGAAGAGCTTCTAGATTTATGTGCTGAAAAAGGACTGGTGATTGAGAATACCTGGTTTAAAAAGAGAGATATACATAAGTATACGTATCTAAGTAGGAGAGATGGCCAGAGAGCGTTATTGGATTAGGTTTCAATTGATAGGCGCGCGAAAGAGACACTTTTGGATGTTAATGTGCTGAGAGGTACAACTTGAGAGATGTCTGATCATTATCTTGTGGAGGCGAAGGTGAAGATTTGTAGAGGTTTTCAGAAAAGAAGAGAGAATGTTGGGGTGAAGAGAGTGGTGAGAGTAAGTGAACTTGGGAAGGAGACTTGTGTGAGGAAGTACCAGGAGAGACTAAGTACAGAATAGAAAAAGGTGAGAACAAAGGACGTAAGGGGAGTGGGGGAGGAATGGGATGTATTTAGGGAAGCAGTGATGGATTGCGCAAAAGATGCCTGTGGCATGAGAAGCGTGGGAGTTGGGCGGATTAGAAAGGGTAGTGAGAGTTCGGATGAAGAAGTAAGATTATTAGCGAAAGAGAAAAGAGAGGAATTTCGACGATTTTTGCAGGGAAATAATGCAAATGACTATGAGATGTATAAAAGAATGAGGCAGGAGGTCAAGAGAAAGGTGCAAAAGGTGAAAAAGAGGGTCAGATGAGAGTTGGTGTGAGAGAGTATCATTACATTTTAGGGAGAATAAAAAGATGTTTTGGAAGGAGGTAAATAAAGTGCGTAAGACAAGGGAACAAATGGGAACATCAGTGAAGGGGGCTAACGGTGAGGTGATAACAAGTAGCGGTGATGTGAGCAGGAGATGGCGTGAGTATTTTGAAGGTTTGTTGAAAGTGTTTGATGATAGTGTGGCAGATATAGGGTGATTTGGTTGAGGTGGTGTGCAAAGTGAAAGGGTTAGGGAGAATGATTTGGCAAACAGAGAAGAGGTAGTAAAAGCTTTGCAGAAGATGAAAGCCGGCAAGGCAGCGAGTTTGGATGGTATTGCAGTGGGATTTATCAAAAAAGGGGGTGACTGTGTTGTTGACTGGTTGGTAAGGATAATCAATGTACGTATGACTCTTGGTGAAGCTTCTGAGGATTGGCGGAATGCTTGCATGGTGCACTGTACAAAGGCAAAGGGGATTGAAGTGAGTGCTCAGATTACAGAGGTATAAGTTTGTTGAATATTCCTGGGAAATTATATGGGAGAGTATTGATTGAGAGGGTGAAGGCATGCACAGAGCATCAGACTGGGGAAGATCAGTGTTGTTTCAGAAGTGGTAGAGGATGTGTGGATCAGGTGTTTGCTTTGAAGAATGTATGTGAGAAGTACTTAGAAAAGGAAATGAATTTGTATGTAGCATCTATGGATCTGGAGAAGGTATATGATAAAGTTGATAGAAATGGTCTGTGGAGGGCATCAAGAATATATGGTGTGGAAGGCAGGTTATTAGAAGCAGTGAAAAGTTTTTATCGAGGATGTAAGGCATGTGTACGAGTAGGAAGAGAGGAAAGTGATTGGTTCTCAGTGAATGTTGGTTTGCGGCAGGGTTGCGTGAAGTCTCCATGGTTGTTTGATTTGTTTATGGATGGGGTTGTTAGAGAGGTGAATACAACAGTTTTGTAGAGAGGGGCAAGTACGCAGTCTGTTGTGGATGATAGAGCTTGGGAAGTGAGTCAGTTGTTGTTCGCTGATAATACAGTGCTGGTGGCTGATTCGGATGAGAAACTGCAGAAGCTGGTGACTGAGTTTGGTAAAGTGTGTGAAAGAAGAAAGCTGAGAGTAAATGTGAATAAGAGCAAGGCCATTAGGTACAGTAGGGTTGAGGGACAAGGCAACTGGGAGGTAAGTTTGAGTGGAGTAAAACTGGAGGAAGTGAAGTGTTTTAGATATCTGGGAGTGGATTTGGCAGCGAATGGAACCATGGAAGCGGAAGTGAGTCATAGGGTGGGGGAGGGGGTGAAAGTTCTGGGAGCGTTGAAAAATGTATGGAAGGCGAGAACGTTATCTCGGAAAGCAAAAATGGGTATGTTTGAAGGAATATTGGTCTCGACAATGTTATATGATTGAGAGGCGTGGGCTATAGATAGAGTTGTGCGGAGGAGGGTGGATGTGTTTGGAATTGAGATGTTTAAGGACAAGAAATGATATGAGGTGGTTTGATCGAGTAAGTAATGAAAGGGTAAGAGAGTTGTGTGGTAATAAAAAGAGTGTGGTTGAGAGAGCAGAAGAGGGTGTTTTGAAATGGTTTTTCACATGGAGAGAATGAGTGAGGAAAGATTGACAAAGAGGATACATGTGTCAGAGGTTTTTGTAACGAGAAGTGGGAGACCAAATTGGAGGTGGAAAGATGGAGTGAAAAAGATTTTGAGTGATCGGGGCCTGAACATGCAGGAGGGTGAAAGGCGTGCAGGGAATATAGTGAATTGGATCGATGTGGTATACCGGGGTGGACGTGCTGTCAGTGGATTGAACTAGGGCATGTGAATCGTTTGGGGTAAACCATGGAAAGTTCTGTGGGGCCTGGATGTGGAAAGGGAGCTGTGGTTTCGGTGTATTATACATGACAGCTAGAGACTGAGTGCGAACGAATGTGGCCTTTGTTGTCTTTGCCTAGTGCCATTTCGCGCACATGCAGGGTGAGGGGGTTGTTATTTCATGTGTGGCGGTGTAGCGACGGGAATGAATAAGGGCAAACAGTATGAAGTATGTACACGTGTATATATGTATATGTCTGTGTGTGTATATATATGTATACGTTGAGATGTATATGTGCGTGTGTGTGTGTGGATGTGTATGCATTTTTCACATGTATATATATGTATGTGTGTGTGTGTGTATATGTGCGTGTGTGTGTGTATGTGTGTGTATGTGTATATATATATGTATATTATCCCTGGGGATAGGGGTGAAAGAATACTTCCCACGCATTCCTCGCGTGTCGTAGAAAGCGACTAGAGGGGACGGGAGCGGGGGGCCAGAAATCCTCCCCTCCTTGTATTTTTTAACTTTCTAAGATGGGAAACAGAAGAAGGAGTCACGCGGGGAGTGCTCATCCTCCTCGAAGGCTCAGATTGGGGTGCCTAAATGTGTGTGGATGTAACCAAGATGTGAAAAAAGGAGAGATAGGTAGTATGTTTGAGGAAAGGGACCTGGATGTTTTGGCTCTGAGTGAAACGAAGCTCAAGGGTAAAGGGGAAGAGTGGTTTGGGAATGTCTTGGGAGTAAAGTCAGGGGTTAGTGAGAGGACAAGAGCAAGGGAAGGAGTAGCAGTACTCCTGAAACAGGAGTTGTGGAAGTATGTGATAGAATGTAAGAAAGTAAATTCTCGATTAATATGGGTAAAACTGAAAGTTGATGGAGAGAGATGGGTGATTATTGGCGCATATGCACCTGGGCATGAGAAGAAAGATCATGAGAGGCAAGTGTTTTGGGAGCAGCTGAATGAGTGTGTTAGTGGTTTTGATGCACGAGACCGGGTTATAGTGTTGGGTGATTTGAATGCAAAGGTGAGTAATGTGGCAGTTGAGGGAATAATTGGTATACATGGGGTGTTCAGTGTTGTAAATGGAAATGGTGAAGAGCTTCTAGATTTATGTGCTGAAAAAGGACTGATGATTGGGAATACCTGGTTTAAAAAACGAGATATACATAAGTATACTTATGTAAGTAGGAGAGATGGCCAGAGAGCGTTATTGGATTACGTGTTAATTGACAGGCGCGCGAAAGAGAGACTTTTGGATGTTAATGTGCTGAGAGGTGCAACTGGAGGGATGTCTGATCATTATCTTGTGGAGGCTAAGGTGAAGATTTGTATGGGTTTTCAGAAAAGAAGAGTGAATGTTGGGGTGAAGAGGGTGGTGAGAGTAAGTGAGCTTGGGAAGGAGACTTGTGTGAGGAAGTACCAGGAGAGACTGAGTACAGAATGGAAAAAGGTGAGAACAATGGAAGTAAGGGGAGTGGGGGAGGAATGGGATGTATTTAGGGAATCAGTGATGGATTGCGCGAAAGATGCTTGTGGCATGAGAAGAGTGGGAGGTGGGTTGATTAGAAAGGGTAGTGAGTGGTGGGATGAAGAAGTAAGAGTATTAGTGAAAGAGAAGAGAGAGGCATTTGGACGATTTTTGCAGGGAAAAAATGAAATTGAGTGGGAGACGTATAAAAGAAAGAGACAGGAGGTCAAGAGAAAGGTGCAAGAGGTGAAAAAAAGGGCAAATGAGAGTTGGGGTGAGAGAGTATCATTAAATTTTAGGGAGAATAAAAAGATGTTCTGGAAGGAGGTAAATAAAGTGCGTAAGACAAGGGAGCAAATGGGAACTTCAGTGAAGGGCGCAAATGGGGAGGTGATAACAAGTAGTGGTGATGTGAGAAGGAGATGGAGTGAGTATTTTGAAGGTTTGTTGAATGTGTTTGATGACAGAGTGGCAGATACAGGGTGTTTTGGTCGAGGTGGTGTGCAAAGTGCGAGGGTTAGGGAAAATGAGTTGGTAAACAGAGAAGAGGTAGTAAAAGCTTTGCGGAAGATGAAAGCCGGCAAGGCAGCAGGTTTGGATGGTATTGCAGTGGAATTTATTAAAAAAGGGGCTGACTGTATTGTTGACTGGTTGGTAAGGTTATTTAATGTATGTATGACTCATGGTGAGGTGCCTGAGGATTGGCGGAATGCGTGCATAGTGCCATTGTACAAAGGCAAAGGGGATAAGAGTGAGTGCTCAAATTACAGAGGTATAAGTTTGTTGAGTATTCCTGGCAAATTATATGGGAGGGTATTGATTGAGAGGGTGAAGGCATGTACAGAGCATCAGATTGGGGAAGAGCAGTGCGGTTTCAGAAGTGGTAGAGGATGTGTGGATCAGGTGTTTGCTTTGAAGAATGTATGTGAGAAATACTTAGATAAGCAAATGGATTTGTATGTAGCATTTATGGATCTGGAGAAGGCATATGATAGAGTTGATAGAGATGCTCTGTGGAAGGTATTAAGAATATATGGTGTGGGAGGCAAGTTGTTAGAAGCAGTGAAAAGTTTTTATCGAGGATGTAAGGCATGTGTACGTGTAGGAAGAGAGGAAAGTGATTGGTTCTCATTGAATGTAGGTTTGCGGCAGGGGTGTGTGATGTCTCCATGGTTGTTTAATTTGTTTATGGATGGGGTTGTTAGGGAGGTGAATGCAAGAGTTTTGGAAAGAGGGGCAAGGATGAAGTCTGTTTGGGATGAGAGAGCTTGGGAAGTGAGTCAGTTGTTGTTCGCTGATGATACAGCGCTGGTGGCTGATTCATGTGAGAAACTGCAGAAGCTGGTGACTGAGTTTGGTAAAGTGTGTGAAAGAAGAAAGTTAAGAGTAAATGTGAATAAGAGCAAGGTTATTATGTACAGTAGGGTTGAGGGTCAATTCAATTGGGAGGTGAGTTTGAATGGAGAAAAACTGGAGGAAGTGAAGTGTTTTAGATATCTGGGAGTGGATCTGGCAGCGGATGGAACCATGGAAGCGGAAGTGGATCATAGGGTGGGGGAGGGGGCGAAAATTCTGGGAGCCTTGAAGAATGTGTGGAAGTCGAGAACATTATCTCGGAAAGCAAAAATGGGTATGTTTGAAGGAATAGTGGTTCCAACAATGTTGTATGGTTGCGAGGCGTGGACTATGGATAGAGTTGTGCGCAGGAGGATGGATGTGCTGAAAATGAGATGTTTGAGGACAATGTGTGGTGTGAGGTGGTTTGATCGAGTAAGTAATGTAAGGGTAAGAGGGATGTGTGGAAATAAAAAGAGCGTGGTTGAGAGAGCAGAAGAGGGTGTTTTGAAATGGTTTGGTCACATGGAGAGAATGAGTGAGGAAAGATTGACCAAGAGGATATATGTGTCGGAGGTGGAGGGAACGAGGAGAAGAGGGAGACCAAATTGGAGGTGGAAAGATGGTGTGAAAAAGATTTTGTGTGATCGGGGCCTGAACATGCAGGAGGGTGAAAGGAGGGCAAAGAATAGAGTGAATTGGAGCGATGTGGTATACCGGGGTTGACGTGCTGTCAGTGGATTGAATCAAGGCATGTGTATGGGGGTGGGTTGGGCCATTTCTTTCGTCTGTTTCCTTGCGCTACCTCGCAAACGCGGGAGACAGCGACAAAGCAAAAAAAAAAAAAAAATATATATATATACATAGATAGATAGATAGATATAATATCCCAGTACCAGTATTTCCATCACCTCCCCCGAAAGAGGTATACAAACACTTGAGTAGCTTACCTTTAACTCAACAACCAACTGTGACTTTTAAACCTCAGCGAAGTCAATCCGAAAGTAAAGCCGCTCGGGGGTACAAATGGTTAGGTGAATATGTAGTCTAATCTATGCTCATTACTGCCAGACTACTCGACCATCGTTTCACATCGTGTCTGCCGGCTCGTGAACAGCATCAGTCGCTATAGCGACAACCAACAGCCGTGGTATACACAAGGAGGCGAACGGAACAATCATGAAGAAGCCTGACCTTCAGACCAAGAAGCGTGACCTGGGAATTAGCGGCGTCACCTTATTTGACCTGGCTCCCAGAGACTGGATCTGCTGACCTTGCTCAGGGAAACAGACTCGCCAGACCTCATTCCTTGGCCTTAATCCCTCAACTAGCTCACCTGACCTGCTTCCATGACCCGGCACACCAACAACACCGCGCATCGCTATTGCCCTCAAGGCCCATCAACAGACGGCGTCATCCCTCAAGCATAACAGCTCACGACTGATCACAAAGGTCATTGTGTACCCCAGTGTAAGGGTCTGGAAGGACGGCAGTGTACCCCAGTGTAAGGGTCTGGAACGACAACAGTGTACCCCAGTGTAAGGGTCTGGAAGGACGGCAGTGTACCCCAGTGTAAGGGTCTCGAAGGACGGCAGTGTACCCCAGTGTAAGGGTCTGGAAGGACGGCAGTGTACCCCAGTGTAAGGGTCTGGAAGGACGGCAGTGTACCCCAGTGTAAGGGTCTGGAAGGACGGCAGTGTACCCCAGTGTAAGGGTCTGGAAGGACGGCAGTGTACCCCAGTGTAAGGGTCTGGAACGACAACAGTGTACCCCAGTGTAAGGGTCTGGAACGACAACAGTGTACCCCAGTGTAAGGGTCTGGAATGAGGGCATTGTACCAAAACAAGAGGGATGGGGAAATCACAGGAGCAGTGATGAGCCGCGGTGGAAATGAGAGGCAATGGTTGTGAGACGCGGCTGAATGAGATGCTTCCATACTTTCTGATGTGACGCAGTGAGACAGATTGAAGGGACGTGGAGGTACGTGGACCGGGGTGAAGGAACATTCAGGGAAGTGGAGGGTGATAGGAGGAACTTTGGTTGGAAGTGGAGAGATGCAGGGAAGTCTGGGGGACGTGGAAGAATGTGGCAGGAAGAATGGAGGTGGAGTGAAGTGGAGGAAGGGAGGGACAAAGAAGAAATGAAGCGACATGAAGGGTGATGGAGGGACGTCAAGGGAACTGAAGGGTTATCGAAGGCCATGGAAGGGCGTAAAAGGAAGAGGAGAGTAATGGAGGAGCGAAGCTGCCAGTGTCGGGAAGAGAAGAAGAGTGGAGGTATGTGGGAGACACACGAAGGGGAGCGGAAAGACGTTGAGGGTCGTGAGAAGATGTAAAGGAGAGCGGAGTAATGTGGAGGGAACTGAAATTACAAGAGGGGTCGTGGAGGAACGTAAATGGGAAAAGAAAGACGTAGACGGTCATGGAGGAATGCAAATGGGAGTGGAGAAACTTAGCGAGTAGTGGAGGGACGTGGGGGAGAGCGAGGGGACGTGGAGTTGAATGGAAAAACGTGATGGGACGGGGAAACTGGTGAGGAAAGGAGGGATGTGGAGGGAAGTGAGACGTGGAATGGAGCACAGGGCCGTTCAGAGGAATGGAGAGATAAGAGAGGAAGGAATAAGAGAGAGGAGTGGAGAGACATGAATGGAAGTGGAAGGGAGTGGAAGGACATGAGCAAGTGGAGGGGTGTGAAGTGGTAGGGGAAATGGTTGGGTGGAGAGATGTGGAGGGGAATGGAGAGTCTTGGAGGGGAGTGGGGAAACACGGGCTGAAGGGGAGCGGAGGGACCTATAGGGAAGTGGAGGGACGTAGATGGGATTAAAGAAGAGGAGGGATGTGGAGGGGAGTGAAAGCTGTCCTGGCGTGGCTCACCTCCCATGTAGACACAAGCCCATCCCTGGGTCTACAACTTTATTCAACCCAGATCATACTTTTCCCAACCTTAAGGCTTAGTACCTGCTGTCGTAACAATGAATCTCAACCCTTATGTTCTTCGTTACGATGTTAAAACCACATCAATAACACTGCATTAAAGTAGCCTTAGAGTCCATGTTTGCGTTCCTAAGTCTAAATCGTAGAGACCAAACCAGAATAGCCTCTACATAAGTTCATCTTTACAGTTCCCAAGTCCACACCACTAAACTGAAACGAGGTATTACACTCGTACAATTATCAGCGATTCTTTATGAAATTGAAATTTACATTTTACAGTGACCTAAATTAGCAGTTGCCAACCCCCTGGATAAACCCATTGCGACATGATAGTGACAGTGATTAACTCTAAGAGCAAAAGGCCTCATTATGCATAATTTAACAGTCTGATACACAAGGCGTCGTATCATAGACTAGGCTTCGTCTGATCTGACGAACAAGGTGTCGTCTGGAGTCTGATAAACAAGAGGGTCATCTGGAGTCTCATAAACAAGGCTTCGTCTCGAGTCTGATCAATAAGGTGTCGTCTGGAGGCCTGGTAATCAAGGTGGTGTTGGCGGTGGTGGTAGGGAAGGCGAGGAGGCACCACCACCACACCGCCACCACAGTGTGTGTGTGTGTGTGTGTGTGTGTGTGTGTGTGTAGTAGGGCCGGCGCAATCTCTACCAGGGATGTGGGTCGGGGGGTCAAGGTCATGCTGGGACAACACTGGCGGCGTTGAGGGCAAGGGCCAGGGACGCGCTAGGAGAGAGTCTCAGAGAGAGAGAGAGAGAGAGAGAGAGAGAGAGAGAGAGAGAGAGAGAGAGAGAGAGAGAGAGAGAGAGAGAGGAGGGGGGGGGGGGGAGTTGAGGCGCGGTACATATATACAAGGTTAGGAGACGGAGTTAACACGGTTGTAAAAACAAAAATTCTCTGCTCGTCACACCCAAATAATAATTGTACGATGGTTCCTGAAATAAGAGAGCTGAGTGACAGTGACAGGTCAAAGGTCACAGATCTCGCCCCCCGCGGAACAAAAGAAGAGTAGAGGGTGACTTGATCACAACCTTCACATTTCTAAACAAGTTCAATGGTGTCGAGAGGAACCCGCACATGCTCACCAAGGGCCTAATACACCAGGAAAGGGCAGTCGGCTCACAGATAAGAGGACGATGAATGGGTACGTGGCACAGGCTGGTGGGCGTGTAAACCCAGGGACCCTTTTATGGGGCTTCTGCACCTTCAAGGCTGCGCTGTAATCAGAAGCAGGGACATGATGGAATCCTTAAGAGCGGGAAGTTCTTCCCTGTCGTCAAATGTCGTGGATACAGCCTCGACGAAGGTGACTTCTCACTCGCACTGTAACAACATACAGACGAAGTTTGGTAACGCCTCTCTCTCTCTCTCTCTCTCTCTCTCTCTCTCTCTCTCTCTCTCTCTCTCTCTCTCTCTCTTTCTCTCTCTCTCTCTCTCTCTCTCTCTCTCTCTCTCTCTCTCTCTCTCTCTCTCTCTCTCTCTCTATATATATATATATATATATATATATGTATGTATGTATTCCTATACTGATAGATAGATAGACCAGATGGAGACATTCAAAAGATAGATGCATAAGTACTTTAACTTCCCTACCTTACCTTGCCTGCCCTAGGAGTCCCATTTAAGAAGCCGGCCACATCATCCGCGCGCGGGACCACAGGTCATAAAGTGAGGTGATGTAAAAGTGCCAAGCTATCATACCCAAATGGTCGTGTCAGTGTGTTCGAGGGCAGTGCCGTCGTGCTTCAGAAGTTGAGGCGATGAAGACAGTCTATCATCAAGTTCCTCAGGGTGGTGTCGAAGTTGACCAGATCTTTGATATTATGAAAAACGGTGCAGCTAAAAGTAAGAAACCGAAGAGCAGTCAGAGGTGAGTAAGGGAACGACGAGGGAAACCTTTTCTCGCCCTGAGACGTGTCGAGCAAGTCACATGCAGTAGCAGCTGTAAGTGCTAAAAGAGCTGCGAAATTCAAAGCCTGACTCCATAGAAATATGAGGTTAAAAGACAGGCTTCCATGAGTATAATCTCATCCCTCCCCGCCTTCACTGAATGTCAACTCAACCCTGTCGGCTCCTATGGGTGTAAACTTACCATCTCTCCCAGACCCATGAAGTCTATTCAGTTAATTGTGTTATGTAAGGATTCCAAAGCAGGTTAGAAGTTAGTAATACTAAGTCCGTCCTCATGTTGAGTGGTAAACTTACAGATTCATCCAAAGAGATGGGAAAGGTGTGAAGGATTTTAGATACAGCAACGGACAGAAATTGAGTTTTTGAGGCATTAAACCCAACCAGATTGCACCTACCCTACTGGGAAATATACTGAATATCATCTAAGGAGTGTTGAAGGAAGACGAAATTTTAAATGCCACCGCGTAAACTGTGTGCGTCACAATCAGCACAGCGGTACGACCCGTGAGTACGATGGCTTTGGCATTTGTTCTAACCCTTTGGGGTCGATTCAGAGACCAGTTCATCAACTTCCCAAAAGCCGTACGGTGGGGGGGGAGGGGGTTAATGGCTTGAACAGAACGAAACAAGTTAAACAACCGTCAAATAACAGAGACTGTCGGACTGCATGACGAATACTACACCAGGTAAACAACCGTCAAATAACAGAGTGCCACACTGCATGACGAATACTACACTGATTAAATGTGAACATAATATCAGAACTTAAGCCAACACTAACCTGTCTGCACTACTCAAGCTATCCCCTCTCCCCTCCTAACGATGCATGTCTATTAACGATTATATTCGCTCACAATAACTACTGTATCCACTCATAAATACACCTAATTACACTCGTTACAGCGGGGTAAGGCGTCCGTCAGAGGAACAACAGTTGTTCTTGTCGCTTGAGATTAAACCTCCCTACAACTCGGGAGATGCGGGCCCTACGCTCTAGAGCTTCCGCGCCGGTGTGGTGAGGGACTTAGGCACTGAACTTAGAGGTGTCCCACTGGGCCCCTACGAGATCATAGATTCTCAAATGTCTGACCCGGAAAAAAAAATAGCTCTGATGCCGAGGAATTTAATAACAAAGACGCAACGTACTCGGACACAATCCTTCTCTTTCCATGCTTAAGAAACTGACAAACGTTATATAAACGTCAAAGGTCAGCCTTGGAGGAAACAGGTTAATATTTACTGATGCCATTCATTATTGTGCTAAACTGATTAAAACCTCTCGTTATCAATCATCTCAGTGCTCGTACGGAATATCTAAGTATCTCATATAAATTAAAGGTAAAGTTCCAATTATCACAAAAGTTTATATGTAGATCTTTAAAAGTATACATGTAGATCTATAAAAGTATATATGTAGATCTATAAACGCTAAATTTCGTCATTCGAACTCAAGTTCCACCATCGAGAAAAGAATACTTTTGGATCTTTAAATCTTGAGTGATCACATTTTGAAGTCCAATAATTCTTATACGTAGAGACTGGCAGTAAGATCTTAGACCATAATAAGAAAGGCCAAATGTCGAGATCTTTCATAAGAATGGTGTCAGATAGACACTTTTTGAGGACCTCCCAATTATCTTGAACAAAAGCTCATGTAAAAGATTTAGACTCCTTGAAGAACAGAGGCAATGTATTCGAAATTTGGCAAATGTTCTACATAAAGTTTTCAGGGCCAGATGAAGCGTAAGAAAATGAACTATATATATATATATATATATATATATATATATATATATATATATATATATATATATATATATATATATATATATATAAATAAATAAATGAATATATATATATATATATATATATATATATATATATATATATATATATATATATATATATATATATATATATATATATATATATATTATTTTCCTTTGTCGCTGTCTCCCGCGTTAGCGAGGTAGCGCAAGGAAACAGACGAAAGAATGGCCCAACCCACCCACATACACATGTATATACATACACGTCCACACACGCAAATATACATACCTATACATCTCAACGTATACATATACATATATACACACATAGACATATACATATATACACATGTACATAATTCATACTGTCTGCCTTTATTTATTCCCATCGCCACCTCGCCACACATGAAATAACAACCCCCTCTCCCCTCATGAGTGCGAGGTAGCGCTAGGAAAAGACAACAAAGGCCACATTCGTTCACACTCAGTCTCTAGCTGTCATGTAATAATGCACCGAAACCACAGCTCTCTTTCCACATCCAGGCCCCACAGAACTTTCCATGGTTTACCCCAGACGCTTCACATGCCCTGGTTCAATCCATAGACAGCACGTCGACCCCGGTATACCAAATCGCTCCAATTCACTCTATTTCTTGCGCCTTTCACCCTCCTGCATGTTCAGGCCCCGGTCACTCAAAATCTTTTTCACACCATCTTTCCACCTCCAATTGGGTCCCCCACTTCTCCTCGTTCCCTCCACCTCTGACACATATCCTCTTTGTCAATCTTTCCTCACTCACTCTCTCCATGTGACCAAACCATTTCAAAACACCCTCTTCTGCTCTCTCAACCACACTCTTTTTATTTCCACACATCTCTCTTACCCTTACATTACTTACTCGATCAAACCACCTCACGACACATATTGTCCTCAAACATCTCATTTCCAGCACATCCACCCTCCTGCGCACAACTCTATCCATAGCCCACGCCTCGCAACCATACATCATTGTTGATACCACTATTCCTTCAAACATACCTATTTTTGCTTTCCGAGATGATGTTCTCGACTTCCAAACATTCTTCAAGGCTCCCAGAATTTTCGCCCCCTCCCCCACCCTATGATTCACTTCCGCTTCCATGGTTCCATCCGCTTCCAGATCCACTCCCAGATATCTAAAACATTTCACTTCCTCCAATTTTTCTCCATTCAAACTTACGTCCCAATTGACTTGACCCTCAACCCTACTGTACCTAATAACCTTGCTCTTATTCACATTTACTCTTAACTTTCTTCCTTCACACACTTTACCAAACTCAGTCACCAGCTTCTGCAGTTTCTCACATGAATCAGTCACCAGCGCTGTATCATCAGCGAACAACAACTGACTCACTTCCAAAGCTCTCTTATCCACAACAGACTGCATACTTGCCCCTCTCTACAAAACTGTTGTATTCACCTCCCTAACAACCCCATCCATAAACAAATCAAACAACCATGGAGACTTCACGCAACCCTGCCGCAAACCAACATTCACTGAGAACCAATCACTTTGCTCTCTTCCTACTCGTACACATGCCTTACATCCTCGATAAAAACTTTTCACTGCTTCTAACAACTTGCCTCCCACACCATATATTCTTAATACCTTCCACAGGGCATCTCTATCAACTCTATCATATGCCTTCCCCAGATCTATAAATGCTACATACAAATCTATTTGCTTTTCTAAGTATTTCTAACATACATTCTTCAAAGCAAACACCTGATCCACACATCCTCTACCACTTCTGAAACCACACTGCTCTTCCCCAATCTGATGCTCTGTACATGCCTTCACCCTCTCAATCAATACCCTCCCATATAATTTACCAGGAATACTCAACAAAGTTATACCTCTGTAATTTGAGCACTCACTCTTATCCCCTTTTGCCTTTGTACAATGGCACTATGCAAGCATTCCGCCAATCCTCAGGCACCTCACCATGAATCATACATACATTAAATAACCTTACCAACCAATCAACAATACAGTCACCCCCTTTTTTTTAATAAATTCCACTGCAATACCATCCAAACCTGCTGCCTTGCCGGCTTTCATCTTCCGTAAAGCTTTTACTACCTCTTCTCTGTTTACCAAATCATTCTCCCTAACCCTCTCACTATGCACACCACCTCGACCAAAACACCCTATATCTGCCACTCTATCATCAAACACATTCAACAAACCTTCAAAATACTCACTCCATCTCCTTCTCACATCACCACTACTTGTTATCACCTCCCCATTAACCCCCTTCGCTGAAGTTCCCATTTGCTCCCTTGTCTTACGCACTTTATTTACCTCCTTCCAAAACATCTTCTTATTCTCCCTAAAATTTAATGATACTCTCTCACCCCAACTCTCATTTGCCCTCTTTTTCACCTCTGGCACCTTTCTCTTGAACTCCTGCCTCTTTCTTTTATACATCTCCCACTCATTTGCATTATTTCCCTGCAAAAATCGTCCAAATGCCTCTCTCTTCTCTTTCACTAATAATCTTACTTCTTCATCCCACCACTTACTACCCTTTCTAGTCAACCCACCTCCCACGCTTCTCATGCCACAAGCATCTTTTGCGCAAGCCATCACTGATTCCCTAAGTACATCCTATTCCTCCCCCACTCCCCTTACCTCCTTTGGTCTCACCTTTTTCCATTCTGTACTCAGTCTCTCCTGGTACTTCCTCACACAAGTCTCCTTCCCAAGCTCACTTACTCTCACCACTCTCTTCACCCCGACATTCACTCTTCTTTTCTGAAAACCCCTACAAATCTTCACCTTCGCCTCCACAAGATAATGATCAGACATCCCTCCAGTTGCACCTCTCAGCAAATTAACATCCAAAAGTCTCTTTCGCGCGCCTATCAATTAACACGTGATCCAATCCAATAATCTCTGGCCATCTCTCCTACTTACATACGTATACTTATGTATATCTCGCTTTTTAAACCAGGTATTCCCAATCACCAGTCCTTTTACAGCACATAAACCTAGAAACTATTCACCATTTCCATTTACAACACTGAACACCCCATGTATACCAATTATTCCTTCAACTGCCACATTACTCACCTTTGCATTCAAATCACCCATCACTATAACCCGGTCTTGTGCATCAAAACCACTAACACACTCATTCAGCTGCTCCCAAAACACTTGCCTCTCATGATCTTTGTATATATATATATATATATATATATATATATACATATATATATATATATATATATATATATATATATATATATATATATATATATATATATATATATATATATATATTTCTATGAGTCCACGGGGAAAATGAAACACGAAAAGTTCCCAAGTGCACTTTCGTGTAATAATCACATCATCAGGGGAGACACAAGAGAGAAATATAACAGTCAGTTGATATAGCTTCGTCTCTTCCATGTATATCAACTGACTGTTATATTTCTCTCTTATGTCTCCCCTGATGATTTGATTATTACACGAAAGTGCACTTGGGAACTTTTCGTGTTGCATTTTCCCCGTGGACTCATAGGAATATCTTGATCACGCGCAAAATTGTGATCCTTTCCATCCTTTCCAATATATATATATATATATATATATATATATATATATATATATATATATATATATATATATATATATATATATATATATATGCCTTCCTGTATAAGGATCCCATTCCAAGGGGCTTTATACCTTCATATTTTACAGAATAACACTGATATGCTTCATTATTTATATACATCAACTGCGCTGGTTGAAAAACATGCCACTGTTTAAACCGAGGATAAACAGTGGTATCAACCTCTTGAGAATGCAAGGAGCGGCCACCGTAAACACCGTTATTCTAATATTTTCCTCCGTTTTCTGTTGGCGACGACACAGCTGACTTGTGTTTACATGCGTCAGCTGACAGGCAGCCAATACTTTCCCCGCCGACCTTCACGCCTCTCTGTGATTATTGAATATGTAGTCATGTTTTCTTGGCTCAATACTGCCACTCTTGTGCTCACTCAAGGGAAACTTTAAGCAAATATTTTCCACCGTGTTCTGTATCACATACTCATATTATACGATTTATATTTACGTTGAAGTAATGGTTTAAGGCTGACTCCTAGGAGGGGCTGGCACGAAGTAAGTGTTCTCAACTCTTTGAATGCGATACTTAGGCATGATGTATTTAGTCCCTGAGGGCGTCGGTACGGACCTTAGGTATATGACGGCTCATCTTTGGCTAAACCTTTGATGGTCAGGACCTCACGCCCTCGTGTCGTAACGGTCCTGGCCAAGGATCGCACGCACAGTCGTAATCAAGGTGGTTTATAATGCACCTATGGCCTTAAATTTGTGAAAAATTTGCAATTTACTTTCCATGAACCTTCACACAGTGCGTGAATCCACATAAATGGAAGACTGTGCGGCCCAGTACACACAACGTACGCCCCCCCCCCCCCCCCACTCTAGAGGCCAACAGGATAGGGAAAGGAAACGAATGAAAGACCAAAATACCAACTGGAACATTTTACATCAGCATCCCAACGATTTTGCCATGTTCTCAACGCAACGAACAACTTGACAAATTCAGAAGCTACAACATTGGTAATTTATTTGATTTATAGATGTAATTAATTACCTTACTGTTCGTCCTGTATGGGGAAGGAATTTCTCACTCCTGGGGACCCCATTCTCTCAATAAAAGGTGTGTGATTACTATCTGTGTGCTGCAGGGAGAGAGTTTTACACTCGTGTTGCCCCGTCTCTTAACCTTGTGTGCGTGTGTGTGTGTGTGTGTGTGTGTTTGTGTTTACGGTTTGACAATATTCATTTTACAGTGCACATGATAATTTCTGAAGCACTAATGTTTGATATCTTTACGGCCACAAATCTGGGGGAAATCTGGCACACCGAAATTTCTCCATCCCATCACGACTGGCCAGGATCAACAGTTTCGTCCAATAATCTAAGCAATTCTTTTCCAACCTTTCCTCTTTATTCTTCTTCTTTTCCACCTTTTTACTCGCCTCTGCAAGTTGCCATATACCACTGGCTAGTGGTGTTCGAAGGGATTAAACGTGTCGTCTGTTTAATAATATGAGCTTAAAACCCTAAAGTAAGCTTTCATTACCATATTAAGACAACCAGATAAAGCTTTTCACATCAATATGTAGAAGTGAAATACCCTGTTTATGTAATGATGCGAGCAGTCTGTACAGACATACACAAACGTACATATACACAGAGACACATGAACGCACAAATACAGACGCTCACACACTGACAGGTATAATCCCTCTGTGTGCGTCTGTTTGTCACTGTATATTGATACAGTACAGAGAATTCCACACACACACAGCCACACTTATGTGTATATGTGATTACTATTTGTGTTACGAGGAGAGAGTTTTACACTCGTGTTACCCTGTTTCTTAATCTTGCATATATGTACAACTTCTTTACTCTTATACACACACACACACACACACACACACACACACACACACCAGCTTAAGCCAGGTACCCATTTATCATACAGCCCCGAGGGGAGGATGAACACCTGGGTTGGGTGTGGGCCCACTGCCGCGCCCAGGATCTGAACTCATGCTGACCCGATCCTCGGCGGGCCCTTCGTGATTTCATAGTCAGTAATGCTAACCAATACACCACTCAGGCTCGTGTGTGTGTGTGTGTGTGTGTGTGTGTGTGTGTGTGTTATATGGAAAACGATCACAGGCGAGAAACAAACATTTCACACGAGCCTAGGAAGTCCAAGTATAGGGAAAGGTCAGCAACATCAGACTCTCGTCCACGGTGTTCAAGAGCGGAGGGGACAGACCAACTGGAGGGCATGACGGGGAACACTGCAAGAGTCAGTGGTGACGTAAGGAAGAAGGTCTTTAGTGGTAATGACGTAGACGAATTAAGTAGCTCAGGTGAAGTAGTAAATACAGAAAACGGGCAATACAGGAGACACAACAATTTGAAATATTAAAGATGGCTATGGACTGTCACACTGAGGTTATTAGGGATGAAAATCATAATTACGAGAGAAACGCTGAATCTAATGTTTCAAAACATACATACCGAAGAAGATTAAAAAAAAAAAAAATCCAACACCACCCCACCGGGAAAGATCCTCCAGGAAGAATTAACAATGAAATTCAAGAGATAAGAAAGTTTACGAAGGAGCTCACGGACGAGAGGCGTCTCATCCACTGCGTTCATACATTGGACACATCCTGAAAAGGCTGCTTGAGATGCTATTATGGATGTCGCTCGAAGATGAGTGTGTACCAACAGGATGGAGGAAAGCAAATGTCGTACCGATCTTCAACGAAGGCGGCAGAGAAGTAGCCATGAATGATACATGTTTATCACTAGCAAACGTGTTCTGCAAGTTCATTAACATAATTAGTAAACAGAAAATAGAATTAATGGCCAGAAAAAATTACTGATGCAAGAGGCAACATCGATTTAGATCATGTACATAAGATTTCCTAATCTTACAGAGAAAAGTATATAACATGTCGGAAAGCAGACACAAGTGGATGGAATGTGTGTTTACTGATGGTCAGAGGGAAACTGACACTCTCTCACTGAGACTGATGGAGAAGCTGCAACATCCAGACTGGTTTGAAGAGACTTCGTAAATGGATCGAAAGCTACCAAACTGGTAGAGAACAGAGAACACACCACAGGTGACTTGTTCAAACAGTGAGGGTAACATGTTGGGGTCCCATAGGAATCTGTGAATTTGTGTTAGCACCCCTTTAATTCCAATCTAAATACAAGAGACTAAATACATAATTACATTTGAACATGTTTGCTGATAATAAAAAAGCAATGTATGAGGTAGAGGACATAGAAACTGCGATATGTTGCAAACTATTGCAAGAGTGGTCAGGCAAGTGGCTAACGAAATTTTAACTCAACATGAGTCAAGTGACGAAGTTGGAATACGGTCAGGTCAGCCCACACTTTGAATAGCATCCTGGGGGAAACAAGTCTCAGGACTCAGTCCCCGGGAACATGACCTTGAAGCTGAAGTGCTGCCGTTCTTTCTAACCAGAAACTCACATTATGCGAGAAGCAAAGTATAAGTGTATTGGTTTATGTCAAAACTGGACGTGGATAATGAGACGTTCCTGAAGACATGTGCGACGTAGGTTCCACCCGAGATGTATTATGCATGAGCAGCCTCGTACTCTCGCTCGAGAACTGACACAAAAGTAGATGGAAAGGTCCAACAGAAGGCGTCGACACAGTGCAAGAATAACTCAAAATGAGATATAAGATCGGGAAGAAATTCCATGAACCGTCCAAATTAAATGGAAAAGTGGATCATATTTTTGATATATCTTGAATTCCTCAAGCCATGACCATCAACATCGACTAGCTCTTCGTCAACTGCAGAAACGACGAACGTAAGGAAACAACAGACAACCTGGCAGGATCGATGTCAGAAGGCTGCGTGGAGATGTTTCTTCACCACCTGCGTAGCGGACATGTAGAACTATCTGATGAACGGAGAATTGTGAGTGTGGACAACGCTGGTGGAATTCAAAAATATTTTAAAAGGAAATACCTAGGCTGAGGGCTGCGCCAAAGAGCGTAAAGGCTTTCATCCATATACAAATAGTCTTACAGACAGACACACCGACACACACACACACACACACACACACACACACACACACACACACACACCGAGTCATGTGTGTCAGGAACATGGCAGTAACTGGGACCCATCTGGAGTAAGTAACTTCCAGGCGTTGGCCGTCGAGAACAGCCTAGTCAGTCAGCCCAGCGTCGTCCTCACCACCACTTGGTTAAGGACGCTGGTGTAACACTGCCCTGGCAAATATATATAAGAAGAAGTGGTGTCAACGGCTCACTTGATGGCGGTGAGTTGTATCAGGGACGTGGAGGCAGTGTTGCGCTCCCCACACCAGTAGACGTAATTCATAGACACGTATTTCTCTCCTATACCCAAGACCCTGACCGACAAATGGCCGCCGACATCATTATTGTTGTTTTCACTGATCTTCCTTTGCTACCAGATATTATTATTATTATTATTATTATTATTATTATTATTATTATTATTATTATCATTATCACTATTATTATTATTATTATTATTATTATTATTATTATTATTATTATCATTATTATTATTATTATTATTATTATTATTATTATTATTATTATTATCATTATCACTATTATTATTATTATTATTATTATTATTATTATTATTATTATTATTATTATTATTATTATTATCATTATTATTATTATTATTATTATTATTATTATTATTATTATTATTATTATCATTATCACTATTATTATTATTATTATTATTATTATTATTATTATTATTATTATTATTATTATTATTATTATCATTATCACTATTATTATTATTATTATTATTATTATTATTATTATTATTATCATTATTATCATACATTATCATACTTTGTCGCTGTCTCCCGCGTTAGCGAGGTAGCGCAAGGAAACAGACGAAAGAATGGCCCAACCCACCCACATACACATGTATATACATATACGTCCACACACGCATATATACATACCTATACATTTCAACGTATACGCATAATACATACACAGACATATACATATATACACATGTACATAATTCATACTTGCTGCGTTTATCCATTCTCGCCCCCACCCCGCCACACATGAAATGACAACCCCCTCCCCCCGAATACGCACGAAGTAGCGTTAAGAAAAGACAGCAAAGACCACATTTATTCACACTCAGTCTCTAGCTGTCATGTATAATGCACCGAAACCACAGCTCCCTTTCCACATCCAGGCCCCACAAAACTTTCCATGGTTTACCCCAGACGCTTCACATGCCCTGGTTCAATCCATTGACAGCACGTCCACCCCGGTATATCACATCGTTCCAATTCACTCCATTCCTTGCACGCCTTTCACCCTCCCGCATGTTCAGGCCCCGATCACTCAAAATCTTTTTCACTCCATCTTTCCACCTCCAATTTATTCTCCCACTTCTTGTTCCCTCCAACTCTGACATATATCCTCTTTGTAAATCTTTCCTCACTCATTCTCTCCATGTGACCAAACCATTTCAAAACACCCTCTTCAGCGCTCTCTACATATTTTCCTCAAACATCTCACTTTCAACACATCCATCCTCCTCCGCACAATTCTATCTATAGCTCACGCCTCGCAATCACATAACATTGTTGGAACCACTATTCCTTTAAACATGCCCATTTTTGCTTTCCGAGATAATTTTCTCGCCTCCCACACATTTTTCAACGCTCCCAGAACTTTCGCCCCCTCCCCCACCCTATGATTCACTTCCGCTTCCATGGTTACATCCGCTGCCAAATCCACTCCCAGATATCTAAAACATTTCACTTCCTCCAGTTTTTTTTCCATTCAAACGTACCTCCCAATTGACTTGTCCCTCAACCCTTCTGCACCTAATAACCTTGCTCTTATTCGCATTTACTCTCAGCTTTCTTCTTTCACACACTTTACCAAACTCAGTCACCAGCTTCTGCAGTTTCTCACCCGAATCAGCCACCAGCGCAGTATCATCAGCGAACAACAACTGACTCACTTCCCAAGCTCTCTCATCCACAACAGACTGTATACTTGTCCATCTCTCCAAAACTCTTGCATTCATCTCCCTAACAACCCCATCCATAAACACATTAAACTACCATGGAGACATCACGCACCCCTGCCGCAAACCGACATTCACAGAGAACCAATCACTTTCCTGTCTTTCTACTCGTACACATGCCTTACATCCTCAATAAAAACTTTTCACTGCTTCTAACAACTTGCCTCCCACACCATATATTCTTAATACCTTCCACAGAGCATCTCTATCAACTCTTTCATATGCCTTTTCCAGATCCATAAATGCTACATACAAATCCATATGTTTTTCTAAGTATTTCTCACAAACATTCTTCAAGGCAAAAACCTGATCTACACATCCTCTACCACTTCTGAAACCTCACTGCTCTTCCCCAATCTGATGCTCTGTACATGCCTTCACCCGCTCAATCAATACCCTCCAATACAATATCCTAGGTATACTCAACAAACTTATACCTCTGTAATATGAGCGCTCACCTTTATCCCTCTTTGCCTTTGTAGACTGGCACTATGCATGCATTCCGCCAATCCGCAGGCACCTCACCATGAGTCATATACACATTAAATATCTTTACCAACCAGTCAACAACACAGTCACCCCCTTTTTAATAAATTCCACTGCAAGACCATTCAAACCCGCTGCCTTGCCAACTTTCATCTTTCATGCAAAGCTTTTACTACCTTTTCTCTGTTTACCAAATCATTTTTCCTAACCTTCTCACTTTGCACACCACGTCGACCAAAACACCCTATATCTGCCACTCTATCATCTAACACATTCAACAAACCTTCAAACTACTTACTCCTCATTCTCACATCACCACTACTTGTTATTACCTCCCTATTAGCCCCCTTC
>NC_092248.1:207500-255000 GCF_036320965.1 Panulirus ornatus | reverse complement strand
TCTCTCTCTCTCTCTCTCTCTCTCTCTCTCTCTCTCTCTCTCTCTCTCTCTCTCTCTCTCAGGAGTAGCTGGATCCTGAGCCAGATCAACCCGGCCTCAATTATTTACTCCCAGCGGTGTGGGCTGGAGGCTTTTGTTAAGGAGGCCGCAGTAAGGAAAGAATTACTACTTACTTCACTTACAAGAGAGAGAGAGAGAGAGAGAGAGAGAGAGAGAGAGAGAGAGAGAGAGAGAGAGAGAGAGAGAGACGCACCTCCACCATCTTGCCCTTGACATCGTTCTCTGGGGCAGGGAGGCGGGAAACCAGCTAGTACAGCTGTACCGGCCACAGATGGTGTACTCGTATACCACGCAAACTATCGCGGCGGCTTACAAGTGGAGGTAAAGTATGAGGTACTTTGGCTGTAGCGTAGACTACACCTTCTGTGGTACCGTGGTGCACCGTCACTCACTTTGTCGTACCTTAAGGTACTTGAGTTTACCGTGACATGACGTATTTCACTTCACTATTGTAGTGGGTATGTAAGTGTATTGCAATGTACCGCAGTCTTACGCTTACTGTGGTGCACAATACCTCCAGTTCACGGTACCGTAGTAAGCTTTTATAGGGTTTGATTTTGTTTACGAAGGCGGTGTGCTCATTTTTGCAAACCTTTACTATACCTTAGTTTACCCTGTCTTTGGGAAGACTGTATACTTTAGTTTTCCACGGTTGTGTTCTGCCTTAGTTTACAGTGGCTTTGGAAATCCTGTAGCAAACTCTAGTTTACCGTTGTATGATTCACGTTTGAGCGCAACATGTACTTACTGTAGCGTGAAACACTGTGGTGTGGTTTACATTACTGTACCGCAATGTAACGCCATGAACAGACAGATGTGGTATACCGGGATATACCACGGTATACCAGTGTCCCATGATAACAGTGTTGTACAGTGTACCTTACTGTACCTCGGGAGGGTACAAAAGGGTGCAGTGTACCATACAGAAACACAGCAAAGTGGTCTAGTATACTGAACTTTCCTAGAGTACACAAAAGTTTACTCACCGTACCACAGTGGTGTACAATACCACACTGTACTGTACCAACGCAGAACTTTTCATTCAGCTTGGTGATGTGTACCACACTGTACCGTACCAACGCAGAACTTTTCGTCCAGCCTGGCGATGTGTACCACACTGTACCGTAACTTCCGGCGAGTGTACCACACTGTACCGTACCAGTGCAGAACTTTTCGTCCAGCCTGGCGATGTGTACCACACTGTACCGTACCAGTGCAAAACTCTTCGTCAGCCTGGCGATGTGTACCACACTGTACCGTACCAGTGTAAAACTCTTCGTTCAGCTTGGCGATGTGTACCGCACCGTACCATACCAAAAGGCCCCAGACGACCTTTTATCACATAATCTGGCTATAAATAGTAGGCGTCCATATTGGACTTCATATCGGCACGAAATTGAGTTACATGATGGAGGACTTTTTCTTTTGACATCATTTCTATCCACCTTTGGTTCAGTCTGTTTCTGCGGTTCCCGATAACGAGATTTTTCTGAAGTACTGGCCAATCAACAGACCATCATTTTGCCCCTCGGTGACCGAAATTGAGAGATGTTACCGCTACAAAGTTAGGAGGAATTTGATTAAAGGACCAACGATAGATCAGTTCCGCAAAGTTGTGGGTCAACTGACCCTCGTGGTGAAGTGTTCCCAGATGATAGACAGACGGTAGACGACGAGACGGGAAGACCACAGTAGACGACCACGACGACAGACAGACAACAGTCGCCATCGACAGACGACCACGACGATAGATAGACAACAAACGCTATCGACAGACGACCGCGACGACAGATAGAAAATAAACGCCATCGACAGACCGACAGACGACCATTACAATAGACAGACAGACAACAGACGCCATCGTCAAACAACCACGACGATAGATAGACAGTAGACGCCATCGACAAACGACAGGACGATAGACAGACAACAGCCGCCATCGACAGACGAACATGACGATAGACAGACGACATGGACGACGATAGATATTCGGTAGACGCCATCGACAGACAATACCAGAAAAGTAAACAATAGACAATGGCTATTCAGACAACAGACAACGACAGAAGGACGGGCAATAGACGACCACAACAGAAGGACGGGCAACAGACGACGACAGCAGAAGGATGAACAATAGACGACCACAACAGAAGGACGGAAAACAGACTACCACAACAGAAAATCGGACAATAGATGACCACAACAAAAGGACGGGCAATAGACGACGACAACAGAAGGACGGACAATAGACGGCGACAACAGAAGGACGGGCAATAGACAACCACAACAGAAGGATGGACAATATACGACCACAACAGAAGATCGGACAATAGGCGACCACAACAGAAAGATGGACAATAGACGACGTCAACAGACAGACAGACAATAGAAAACGAAAGACAGACACGCGTAAACGACGATAGACAGGTAACCAATAGAGAGACAGGCAACAGATAGACAACAGAGGAAGGTGGAGGCAAAGTGAAAACAACAGCTCACTTGATGAGGTAATACAGACTTATCCTACATATGGTATGCCGTATGATGAGGTACCCACCCCGTACCGTTGTGTACCGTTATAATACACACCACCCTACCCTGGAGACGTGAACCATCCACCTCGTACCGCTGTGTACCGTAGTAATAAGTCTCACTATGTACCGCTAGGCGCAAAGTAACTTAATTCAGGGACGCAGAGTAACATGTACCGCAGTGACTTATACCTTAGTGACATGTACCGTCGTGGTACATGTACCGTAGTGACATGTACCATAGTGACATGTACCATTGTGAAATGTACCTTAGGGACATGTACCGTAGTGACATGTACCGTAATGATATGTACCGTAGTGACAGGTACTGTAGTGACATGTACTGTAATGATATGTACCGTATTGACAGGTACCGTAATATGTACCGTATTGACAGGTACCGTAATGATATGTACCATATTGACAGGTACCGTAGTGACATGTACCATGGGGCGGTTGACCGCTATGTAGACCAGGGTTACACGGGACCCAGCTCACTACACAGGTCTAGCTCGGCCAATCATTTGCATGTATTGTTGGGCAAAATTACCTGGGAAAAGTGAAGTCTGGGAGGATCCAAGGTTAGCCTGGCGACTCTCTCTTTTCCAGGAAGAACTGGGAGAATTATCCCTTGGTTAGTAGGAGAAGTAGTAGTAGTAGTAGTAGTAGTAGTATTAGTAATAGTAGTAGTAGTAGTAGTAGTAGTAGTAGTAGTAGTAATAAAGGCAGTAGTAGTGGTATTAGTAGAGGATGCAGTCGTGATAGTAGCAGTAATAGTGGTATTATTATTATTATTGTTATTATTATTATTATTATTATTATTATTATTATTATTATTATTATTATTATTATTATCATTATCATCATCATCATCATCATCATCATCATTATTATTATCATTATTATTTTTATTATTACTATTATTATTATTATTATTATTATTATTATTATTATTATTATTATTATTATTATTATTATTATTATTATCATTATTATTATTATTAATATTATTATTATCAACTTTATTATTATCATCATTATTATTATTATCATTATTATTATTATTATTATTATCATTATTATTATTATTATTTATTTATATCATCATTATTATTATCATTATTATCATTATCATTTTTATTGTTTTTATTATTATCATCATTAGTAGTAGTAGTAGTAGTAGTAGTAGTAGTAGTAGTAGTAGTAGTAGTAGTAGTAGTAGTTGTAGTAGCAGTAATAGTAGTAAGAGTAGTAGTGGTGATGGTGGTGGTAGTGTTTGAAAAAGTAGTGGTGGTAACAGTAAAGGTAGTAGTAGTAGTAGTGGTGGTGGTGGTAGTATTAGTAATAGTAGTAGTAGTAGTAGTAGTAGTAGTAGTAGTAGTGGTAGTGGTGGTGGTAGTAGTAGTAGTAGTGGTAGTGGTGGTGGTAGTAGTAGTAGTAGTAGCAGTCGTAGTATACAGGAGCACATACGGGCATAGAAGATCTGTCACTATGACGAGGCTATGTGTTGGTTGGGTGTGATCCTTTCCTGACCTCAACACCGACACAGGATAGTTGATCAGAAGACTCCTCCTCACCCACCACCACTCCCTACAATGCATCAACCGCCGGAAAGAAAATGTATATATTTCCATGGTAGAGCGCCATGCAGTGAGAAGGAGGTATACTGACACGGATTCTACAGGGAAGTGAGACTGGACAAGACACTCTGATGAAATAATTACTCAAATCTGAGAACAAGAACTGAAATACGAGGATATCGAACTATGCATCTGGTAGCCACAGTAGTTGACGTTCCAGGTAACCCTATAAACGCTGCAGTTTATCTTTTTTGTGTGTGTGTGTGATGATAACGGCTGCCGTAACACAGCAACTGCGTACGCCCGCCCCTCCTGCTAGTAATTGGTACCATTGCTACAAGACTGTCGAAGTTTTATTTCCACACGGGAAAAAAATGTGAGTCGCTGTTCTCTCTCAACAGACGGTCGGCTTAAGAGTTCGTAGTGTGTTACCTTCCTTAACCTGCCACAGGATGTTAAGTCTGAACCAGCAGATACAAATGTATGACGAAATATTGACACTATCACATGCCCCTGACGCGATGATACCCTAAAGGGGATGTGAAGGAAGAAGAGACACTTCGAAGCGCAATACATCGACGGGTGAGGGATCCTTCACATCCGCTAGGGAGTAACAGGCAACGGAGTCGGTCAAGGGCTGGACAGAACAAGAGTTAACGGTATTACTCATTTCACAGGGCGGGGCAACGGTAGACTCAAAGTAGGAACTGGTTAACAGTGTAGTGCTGTAGTGAAGATGGAGGTGGTAGGTTGTGGCAGTTATGATGGTGGGGATGGTTGTGGTGAAGGCGATGGTAGTTATGATGGTGAGGATGGTTGTGGTGAAGGTGGTGGCAGTTATGATGGTGTGGATGGTTGTGGTGAAGGTGGTGGCAGTTATGATGGTGAGGATGGTTGTGGTGAAGGCGGTGGCAGTTATGATGGTGAGGATGGTTGTGGTGAAGGCGGTGGCAGTTATGATGGTGTGGATGGTTGTGGTGAAGGTGGTGGCAGTTATGATGGTGAGGATGGTTGTGCTGAAGGTGGTGGCAATTATGATGGTGAGGATGGTTGTGGTGAAGGCGGTGGCAGTTATGATAGTGAGGATGGTTGTTGTGAAGGCGGTGGCAGTTATGATGGTGGGAATGGTTGTGGTGATGGTGGTGGCAGTTATGATGGTGTGGATGGTTGTGGTGAAGGCGGTGGCAATTATGATGGTGTGGATGGTTGTGGTGAAGGTGATGGCAGTTATGATGGTGTGGATGGTTGTGGTGATGGTGGTAGCAGTTATGATGGTGAGGATATTGTGGTGAAGGTGGTGGCAGTTATGATGGTAAGGATGGTTGTGGTGAGGGCGGTGGCAGTTATGATGGTGAGGATGGTTGTGGTAAAGGTGGTGGCAGTTATGATGGTGTGGATGGTTGTGGTGATGGTGGTGGCAGTTATGATGGTGTGGATGGTTGTGGTGAAGGTGGTGGCAGTTATGATGGTGAGGATGGTTGTGGTGAGGGCGGTGGCAGTTATGATGGTGAGGATGGTTGTGGTAAAGGTGGTGGCAGTTATGATGGTGTGGATGGTTGTGGTGAAGGTGGTGGCAATTATGATGGTGTGGATGGTTGTGGTAAAGGTGGTGGCAGTTATGATGGTGTGATTGTTGTGGTGAAGGTGGTTGCAGTTATGATGGTGAGGATGGTTGTGGTGAAGGTGGTGGCAGTTATGATGGTGAGGATGGTTGTGGTGAAGGTGGTGGCAGTTATGATGGTGAGGATGGTTGTGGTGAAGGTGGTGGCAGTTATGATGGTGAGGATGGTTGTGGTGAAGGTGGTGGCAATTATGATGGTGTGGATGGTTGTGGTGAAGGTGGTGGCAGTTATGATGGTGTGGATGGTTGTGGTGAAGGTGGTGGCAATTATGATGGTGTGGATGGTTGTGGTGAAGGTGGTGGCAGTTATGATGGTGTGGATGGTTGTGGTGAAGGTGGTGGCAGTTATGATGGTGTGGATGGTTGTGGTGAAGGTGGTGGCAGTTATGATGGTGAGGATGGTTGTGGTGAAGGTGGTGGCAGTTATGATGGTGAGGATGGTTGTGGTGAAGGTGGTGGCAGTTATGATGGTGTGGATGGTTGTGGTGAAGGTGGTGGCAGTTATGATGGTGTGGATGGTTGTGGTGAAGGTGGTGGCAGTTATGATGGTGAGGATGGTTGTGGTGAAGGTGGTGGCAGTTATGATAGTGTGGATGGTTGTGGTGAAGGTTGTGGCAGTTATGATGGTGGGGATGGTTGTGGTGAAGGCGGTGGCAGTTATGATGGTGAGCATGGTTGTGGTGAAGGCGGTGGCAGTTATGATGGTGAGGATGGTTGTGGTGAAGGTGGTGGCACTTATGATGGTGAAGATGGTTGTGCTGAAGGTGGTGGCAGTTATGATGGTGAGGATGATTGTGGTGAAGGTGGTGGCAGTTATGATGGTGAAGATGGTTGTGCTGAAGGTGTTGGCAGAAATGATGGTGAGGATGGTTGTGGTGATGGTGGTAGCAGTTATGATGGTGAGGATATTGTGGTGAAGGTGGTGGCAGTAATGATGGTAAGGATGGTTGTGGTGAAGGTGGTGATGGTGGTGGCAGTTATGATGGTGTGGATGGTTGTGGTGAAGGTGGTGGCAGTTATGATGGTGAGGATGGTTGTGGTGAGGGCAAGGTGGCAGTTATGATGGTGAGGATGGTTGTGGTAAAGGTGGTGGCAGTTATGATGGTGTGGATGGTTGTGGTGAAGGTGGTGGCAATTATGATGGTGTGGATGGTTGTGGTAAAGGTGGTGGCAGTTATGATGGTGTGATTGTTGTGGTGAAGGTGGTTGCAGTTATGATGGTGTGGATGGTTGTGGTGAAGGTGGTGGCATTTATGATGGTGAGGATGGTTGTGGTGATGGTGGTGGCAGTTATGATGGTGAGGATGTTGTGGTGAGGGTGGTGGCAGTTATGATGGTGAGGATGGATGTGGTGAAGGTGGTGGCAATTATGATTGTGTGGATGGTTATGGTGAAGGTGGTGGCAGTTATGATGGTGTGGACGGTTGTGGTGAAGGTGGTGGCTATTATGATGGTGTGGATGGTTGTGATAAAGGTGGTGGCAGTTATGATGGTGTGGAATAGTTGTGGTGAAGGTAGTGGCAGTTATGAGGGTGTGGATGGTTGTTGTGAAGGTGGTGGCATATACGATGGTGAGGATGGATGTGGTGAAGGTGGTGGCAGTTTTGATGGTGAGGATGGTCGTGGTGAAGGTGGTGGCAGTTATCATGGTGTGGATGATTGTGGTGAAGGTGGTGGCAGTTATGATAGTGTGGATGGTTGTGGTGAAGGTTGTGGCAGTTATGATGGTGGGGATGGTTGTGGTGAAGGCGGTGGCAGTTATGATGGTGAGCATGGTTGTGGTGAAGGCGGTGGCAGTTATGATGGTGGGATGGTTTGTGGTGAAGGTGGGGACAGTTATTGATGTGTGAGATGGTTGTGGTGAAAGGTGGTGGCAAGTTTATGAAGGGTGCGATGTTTGTGGAGAAAGGTGGTTGGCAGTTATGATGGTGATGATGTTGTGGTGAAGGTAGGTGGCAGTTAATGATGTGGTGGGGATGTTGTGGGTGAAGGCTGGTGGCAGTTATGAATGGTGAGGCATGGTTGTGGTGAGGCGTGGGCAGTTATGATGGTGTGGATGGTTGTGGTGAAGGTGGTGGCAGTTATGATGGTGTGGATGGTTGTGGTGAAGGTGGTGGCAGAAATGATGGTGAGGATGGTTGTGGTGAGGTGGTAGCAGTTATGATGGTGAGGATATTGTGGTGAGGGCGGTGGCAGTTATGATGGTAAGGATGGTTGTGGGGAAGGTGTTGATGGTGGTGGCAGTTATGATGGTGTGGATAGTTGTGGTGAAGGTGGTGGCAGTTATGATGGTGAGGATGGTTGTGGTGAGGGCGGTGGCAGTTATGATGGTGAGGATGGTTGTGGTAAAGATGGTGGCAGTTATGATGGTGTGGATGGTTGTGGTGAAGGTGGTGGCAATTATGATGGTGTGGATGGTTGCGGTAAAGGTGGTGGCAGTTATGATGGTGTGATTGTTGTGGTGAAGGTGGTGGCAGTTATGATGGTGTGGATGGTTGTGGTGAAGGTGGTGGCATTTATGATGGTGATGATGGTTGTGGTGATGGTGGTGGCAGTTATGATGGTGAGGATGTTGTGGTGAGGGTGGTGGCAGTTATGATGGTGAGGATGGTTGCGGTGAAGGTGGTGGCAATTATGATGGTGTGGATGGTTGTGGTGAAGGTGGTGGCAGTTATGATGGTGTGGATGGTTGTGGTGAAGGTGGTGGCAGTTATGATGGTGTGGATGGTTGTGGTGAAGGTGGTGGCAGTTATGATGGTGTGGATGGTTGTGGTGAAGGTGGTGGCAGTTATGATGGTGAGGATGGTTGTGGTGAAGGTGGTGGCAGTTATGATGGTGAGGATGGTTGTGGTGAAGGTGGTGGCAGTTATGATGGTGTGGATGGTTGTGGTGAAGGTGGTGGCAGTTATGATGGTGAGGATGGTTGTGGTGAAGGTGGTGGCAATTATGATGGTGTGGATGGTTGTGGTGAAGGTGGTGGCAGTTATGATGGTGAGGATGGTTGTGGTGAAGGTGGTGGCAGTTATGATGGTGTGGATGGTTGTGGTGATGGTGGTGGCAGTTATGATGGTGTGGATGGTTGTGGTGAAGGCGGTGGCAGTTATGATGGTGTGGATGGTTGTGTGAAGGTGGTGGCAGTTATGATGGTGTGGATGGTGTGGTGAGGTGTGCAGTTATGAGTGAGGATGGTTGGGTGAAGGGGTGGCAGTTATTATGTGGGTGGTTGTGGAAGGTGTGGCAGTTATGATGGTGTGGATGGTTAAGGTAAATGTCGTGGCAGTTATGATGGTGAGGATGTTTGCGGTGATTGTGGTGGCAGTTATGATGGTGTGAATGGTTGTGGTGAAGGTGGTGGCAGTTATGATGGTGAGGATGGTTGTGGTGAAGGTGGTGATGGTGGTGGCAGTTATGATGGTGTGGATAGTTGTGGTGAAGGTGGTGGCAGTTATGATGGTGTGGATGATTGTGGTGAATGCGGTGGCAGTTATGATGGTGAGGACGGTTGTGGTAAAGGTGGTGGGAGTTATAATGGTGTGGATGGTTGTGGTGAGGGTGGTGGCAATTATGATGGTGTGGATGGTTGTGGTGAAGGTGGTGGCAGTTATGATGGTGTGGATGGTTGTGGTGAAGGTGGTGGCAGTTATGATGGTGATGGATGGTTGTGGTGAAGGTGGTGGCAGTTATGATGGTGAGGATGGTTGTGGTGAGGTGGTGGCAGTTATGATGGTGAGGATGGTTGTGGTGAAGGTGGTGGCAGTTATGATGGTGAGGATGGTTGTGGTGAAGGTGGTGGCAGTTATGATGGTGAGGATGGTTGTGGTGAGGTGGTGGCAGTTATGATGGTGAGGATGGTTGTGGTGAAGGTGGTGGCAGTTATGATGGTGTGGATGGTTGTGGTGAAGGGGATGGCAATTATGATGGTGTGGATGGTTGTGGTGAAGGTGGTGGCAGTTATGATGGTGTGATTGTTGTGGTGAAGGTGGTGGCAGTTATGATGGTGTGGATGGTTGTGGTGAAGGTGGTGGCATTTATGATGGTGAGGATGGTTGTGGTGAAGGTGGTGGCAGTTATGATGGTGAGATGGTTGTGGTGATGGTGGTGGCAGTTATGATGGTGTGGATGGTTGTGGTGAAGGTGGTGGCAGTTATGATGGTGAGGATGGTTGTGGTGAAGGTGGTGGCAATTATGATGGTGTGGATGGTTGTGGTGAAGGTGGTGGCAGTTATGATGGTGTGGATGGTTGTGGTGAAGGTGGTGGCAGTTATGATGGTGTGGATGGTTGTGGTGAAGGTGGTGGCAGTTATGATGGTGTGGATGGTTGTGGTGAAGGTGGTGGCAGTTATGATGGTGAGGATGGTTGTGGTGAAGGTGGTGGCAGTTATCGATGGTGAGGATGGTTGTGGGTGAAGGTGGTGGCAGTTATGATGGTGTGGATGGTTGTGGTGAAGGTGGTGGCAGTTATGATGGTGTGGATGATTGTGGTGAAGGCGGTGGCAGTTATGATGGTGAGGATGGTTGTGGTGAAGGTGGTGGCAGTTATGATGGTGTGGATGGTTGTGGTGAAGGTGGTGGCAATTATGATGGTGTGGATGGTTGTGGTGAAGGTGGTGGCAGTTATGATGGTGTGATTGTTGTGGTGAAGGTGGTGGCAGTTATGATGGTGTAGATGGTTTTGGTGAAGGTGGTGGCAGTTATGATGGTGAGGATGGTTGTGGTGATGGTGGTGGCAGTTATGATGGTGAGGATGGTTGTGGTGAAGGTGGTGGCAGTTATGATGGTGAGGATGGTTGTGGTGATGGTGGTGGCAGTTATGACGGTGAGGATGGTTATGGTGAAGGTGGTGGCAGTTATGATGGTGAGGATGTTTGTGGTGAAGGTGGTGGTGGTGGTGGCAGTTATGGTGTGGATGGTTGTGGTGAAGGTGGTGGTAGTTATGATGGTGAGGATGATTGTGGTGAAGGCGGTGGCAGTTATGATCGTGAGGATGGTTGTGGTAAAGGTGGTGGCAGTTATGATGGTGTGGATGGTTGTGGTGAAGGTGGTGGCAATTATGATGGTGTGGATGGTTGTGGTGAAGGTGGTGACAGTTATGATGTCGTGGATGGTTGTGAAGGTGGTGGCAGTATGATGGTGAGGATGGTTGTGGTGAAGGTTGTGGCAATTATGATGGTGTGGATGGTTGTGGTGAAGGTGGTGGCAGTTAAGATGGTGTGATTGTTGTGGTGAAGGTCGTGGCAGATATGATGGTGTGGATAGTTGTGGTGAAGGTGGTGGCATTTATGATGGTGAGGATGGTTGTGGTGAAGGTGGTGGCATTTATGATGGTGTGGATGCTTGTGGTGAAGGTGGTGGCAGTTATGATGGTGAGGTTGGTTGTGGTGATGGTGGTGGAAGTTATGATGGTGAGGATGTTGTGGCGGAGGCGGTGGCAGTTATGATGGTGAGGATGGTTGTAGTGAAGGCGGTGGCAGTTATGATGGTCAGGATGGTTGTGGTGAAGGAGTGACAGTTATGATGGTGATGATGGTTGTGGTGAAGGTGTTGGCAGTTATGATGGAGAGGATGGTTGTGGTGAAGGTGGTGGCAGTTATGATGGTGAGGATGGTTGTGTGAAAGTGTGGCAGTTATGGATGGTGTGGATGGTTGTGGTGAAGGCGGTGGCAGTTATGATAGTGAGGATGGTTGTGGTGAAGGCGGTGGCAGTTTATGATGGTGAGGATGGATGTGGTGATGGTGGTGGCAGTTATGATGGTGAGGATGGTTGTGGTGAAGGTGGTGGCAATTATGATGGTGAGGATGGTTGTGGTGAAGGCGGTGGCAGTTATGAAAGTGAGGATGGTTGTTGTGAGGCGGTGGTCAGTTTTGATGGTGGGAAATTGTGTTGTGATTGGTGCTGCAGTTATATGGTGTGATGGTTGTGGAGAAGGGCGGTGGCATTATGATGGTGTGGATGGTTGTGAAGGTGTGGCAGCTATGATGGTGTGGATGGTTGTGGTTAAGGTAGTTGCAGTTATGATGGGTGGTGGATTGTGTGGCGAAGGTGTCGCAGAAATGATGGTGAGGATGGTTTGTGGTGAAGGTGGTGGCAGTTATGATGGTGAGGATGGTTGTGGTGAAGGTGGTGGCAGTTATGATGGTGAGGATGGTTGTGGTGAAGGTGGTGGCAGTTATGATGGTGAGGATGGTTGTGGTGAAGGCTGGTGGCAGTTATGATGGTGAGGATGGTTGTGGTGAAGGTGGTGGCAGTTATGATGGTGTGGATGGTTGTGGTGAAGGCTGGTGGCAGTTATGATGGTGAGGATGGTTGTGGTGAAGGTGGTGGCAGTTATGATGGTGAGGATGGTTGTGGTGAAGGAGGTGGCAGTTATGATGGTGAGGATGGTTGTGGTGAAGGTGGTGGCAGTTATGATGGTGTGGATGGTTGTGGTGAAGGTGGTGGCAGTTATGATGGTGTGGATGGTTGTGGTGAAGGTGTGGCAGTTATGATGTGTGGATGGTTGTGGTGAAGGTGGTGGCAGTTATGATGGTGAGGATGGTTGTGGTGAAGGTGGTGGCAGTTATGATGGTGAGGATGGTTGTGGTGAAGGTGGTGGGAGTTGTAATGGTGTGGATGGTTGTGGTGAAGGCGGTAGGAGTTATGATGGGGTGGATGGTTGTGGTGAAGGTGGTGACAGTTGTGATGGCGTGGATGGCTGTGGTAAAGGTGGTGGCAGTTATGATGGTGTGGATGGTTGTGGTGAAGGTGGTGGCAGTTATGATGATGAGGTTGGTTGTGGTGATGGTGGTGTCAGTTATCATGGTGAGGATTATTGTGGTGAAGGTGGTGGCAGTTATGATGGTGAGGATGGTTGTGGTGAAGGCGGTGGCAGTTATGATGGTGTGAATGGTTGTGGTGAAGGTGGTGGCAGTTATGATGGTGTGTATGGTTGTGGTGAAGGTGATGGCAGTTATGATGGTGAGGATGGTTGTGGTGAAGGCGGTGGCAGTTATGATGGTGAGGATGGTTGTGGTGATGGTGGTGGCACCTATGATGGTGAGGATGGTTGTGGTGAAGGCGGTGGTAATTATGATGGTGAGGATGGTTGTGGTGAAGGCGGTGGCAGTTATGATGGTGTGGAAGGTTGTGGTGAAGGTGGTGGCAGTTATGATGGTGAGGATGGTTGTGGTGAAGGTGGTGACAGTTATAATGGTGAGGATATTGTGGTGAAGGTGGTGGCAGTTATGATGGTGATGATGGTTGTGGTGAAGAGGTGCATTATGATGGTGGATGGTTTGGTAAGGTGGTGGCAGTTAGATGTGTGGATCTTGTGGTGAAGGTGGTGGGATTGATGGTGTGGATGTTGTGGTGAAGGTGGTGGGAGTTGTAATGGTGTGGATTGTTGTGGTGAAGGGGTGGAGTTATGATTGGGTGGTTGTGGTGAGGTGTGGCATATGATGGTGAGGATGGTTGTGGTGAAGGCGGTGGTATTATGATGGTGAGGATGGTTGTGGTGAAGGCGGTGGCAGTTATGATGGTGTGGATGGTTGTGGTGAAGGTGGTGGCGTTAGGATGGTGAGGTGGTTGTGGTGATGGTGGTGTCAGTTATATGGTGGGATTTTGTGGTGAAGGTGGTGGCAGTTATGATGGTGAGGATGGTTGTGGTGAAGGCGGTGGCAGTTATGATGGTGTGAATGGTTGTGGTGAAGGTGGTGGGAGTTACGATGGTGTGGATGCTTGTGGTGAAGGTGGTGGGAGTTGTAATGGTGTGGATGGTTGTGGTGAAGGCGGTGGCAGTTATGATGGTGAGAATGGTTGTGGTGATGGTGGTGGCACCTATGATGGTGAGGATGGTTGTGGTGAAGGCGGTGGTAATTATGATGGTGAGGATGGTTGTGGTGAAGGCGGTGGCAGTTATGATGGTGTGGATGGTTGTGGTGAAGGTGGTGGCAGTTATGATGGTGAGGATGGTTGTGGTGAAGGTGGTGGTGGTGGTGGCAGTTATGATGGCGTGGATGTTTGTGGTGAAGGTGGTGGCAGATATGATGGTGAGGATGATTGTGGTGAAGGCGGTGGCAGTTATGATGGTGAGGATGGTTGTGGTAAAGGTGTTGGCAATTTTGATGGTGAGGATGGTTGTGGTGAAGGTGGTGGTAATTATGATGGTGTGGATGGTTGTGGTGAAGGGTGTAATTTGATGGTGGATGGTGTGGTAAGGTGGTGGCAGTTATGATGGTGGGAGGTTGTGGTGAAGGTGGTGGCAGTTATGATGGTGAGGATGGTTGTGGTGAAGGTGGTGACAGTTATAATGGTGAGGATATTGTGGTGAAGGTGGTGGCAGTTATGATGGTGATGATGGTTGTGGTGAAGGTGGTGGCAGTTATGATGGTGTGAATGGTTGTGGTGAAGGTGGTGGCAGTTATGATGTGTGGATGTTGTGGTGAAGGTGTGGAGTTATGATGGTGGGATGTTGTGGTGGGGTGGATTATGATGGTGGGATGGTTGTGTGAAGGGGTGACTATTATGTTGAGGATGGTTGTGGTGAAGGTGGTGGCATTATGATGGTGAGGATGGTTGTGGTGAAGGCGGTGGATTATGATGGTGGGATGGTTGTGGTGAAGGTGGTGGCAGTTATGATGGTGGATGGTTGTGGTGAAGGTGGTGGCAGTTAATGGTGAGGTGATGTGGTGAAGGGGTGGCAGTTATGATGGTGAGATGTTGTGGTGAAGGTGGTGGCATTATGATGGTGTGGATGTTGTGGTGAAGGTGGTGGCAGTTATGATGGTGTGATGGTTGTGGTGAAGGTGGTGGGAGTTCGATGGTTAGAGGGATGGTTGTGGTGGTGGTGGCAGTTATGAGGGTTAGGATGTTGTGGTGAAGGTGGTGGCAGTTATGATGGTGAGGATGGTTGTGGTGAAGGTGGTGGCAATTATGGTGTGGATGGTTGTGGTGAAGGTGGTGGCAGTTATGATGGTGTGGATGGATGTGGTGAAGGTGGTGGCAATTATGATGGTGTGGATGGTTGTGGTGAAGGTGGTGGCAGTTATGATGGTGTGCATGGTTTTGGTGAAGGTGGTAGCAACTATGATGGTGTGGATGATTGTGGTGATGGTGGTGGCAGTTTTGATGGTGTGGATGGTTGTGGTGAAGGTGGTGGCAGTTATGATGGTGAGGATGGTTGTGGTGAAGGTGGTGGCAGTTATGATGGTGAGGATGGTTGTGGTGAAGGTGGTGGCAGTTATGATGGTGTGGATGGTTGTGGTGAAGGTGGTGGCAGTTATGATGGTGTGGATGGTTGTGGTGAAGGTGGTGGCAGTTATGATGGTGAGGATGGTTGTGGTGAAGGCGGTGGCAGTTATGATGGTGAGGATGGTTGTGGTGAAGGTGGTGGCAGTTATGATGGTGAGGATGGTTGTGGTGAAGGTGGTGGCAGTTATGATGGTGAGGATGGTTGTGGTGAAGGTGGTGGCAGTTATGATGGTGAGGATGGTTGTGGTGAAGGTGGTGGCAGTTATGATGGTGTGGATGGTTGTGGTGAAGGTGGTGGCAGTTATGATGGTGTGGATGGTTGTGGTGAAGGTGGTGGCAGTTATGATGGTGTGGATGGTTGTGGTGAAGGTGGTGGCAGTTATGATGGTGTGGATGGTTGTGGTGAAGGTGGTGGCAGTTATGATGGTGTGGATGGTTGTGGTGAAGGTGGTGGCAGTTATGATGGTGAGGATGGTTGTGGTGAAGGTGGTGGCAGTTATGATGGTGTGGATGGTTGTGGTGAAGGTGGTGGCAGTTATGACGGTGAGGATGGTTGTGGTGAAGGTGGTGGCAGTTATGATGGTGAGGATGGTTGTGGTGAAGGTGGTGGCAGTTATGATGGTGAGGATGGTTGTGGTGAAGGCGGTGGCAGTTATGATGGTGAGGATGGTTGTGGTGAAGGTGGTGGCAGTTATGATGGTGAGGATGGTTGTGGTGAAGGTGGTGGCAGTTATGATGGTGTGGATGGTTGTGGTGAAGGTGGTGGCAGTTATGATGGTGAGGATGGTTGTGGTGAAGGCGGTGGCAGTTATGATGGTGAGGATGGTTGTGGTGAAGGTGGTGGCAGTTATGATGGTGAGGATGGTTGTGGTGAAGGTGGTGGCAGTTATGATGGTGTGGATGGTTGTGGTGAAGGTGGTGCAGTTATGATGGTGTGGATGGTTGTGGTGAAGGCGGTGGCAGTTATGATGGTGTGGATGGTTGTGGTGATGGTGGTGGCACTATGATGGTGAGGATGGTTGTGGTGAAGGCGGTGTAATTATATGGTGAGGATGTTGTGGTGAAGGCGGTGGCAGTTATGATGGTGTGGAAGGTTGTGGTGAAGGTGGTGGCAGTTATGATGGTGAGGATGGTTGTGGTGAAGTGGTGACAGTTATAATGTGGGATGATTGTGGTGAAGGTGTGGCAGTTATGATGGTGATGATGGTTGTGGTGAAGATGGTGGGAATTAGATGGTGTGATGGTATGGGAAGGTGGTGGCAGTTATGATGTTGTGGATGATTGTGGTGAAGGTGGTGGGAGTTACGATGGTGTGGATGCTTGTGGTGAAGGTGGTGGAGTTTGATGTGTGATTGTTGTGTGAAGGTCGTGGAGTTATGATTGGATGGTTGTGGTGATGGTGTGGCAGTTATGATGGTGAGGATGGTTGTGGTGAAGGCGGTGGCAGTTATGATGGTGAGGATGGTTGTGGTGAAGGTGGTGGCAGTTATGATGGTGAGGATGGTTGTGGTGAAGGTGGTGGCAGTTATAATGGTGAGGATGGTTGTGGTGAAGGTGGTGGCAGTTATGATGGTGAGGATGGTTGTGGTGAAGGTGGTGGCAGTTATGATGGTGAGGATGGTTGTGGTGAAGGTGGTGGCAGTTATGATGGTGAGGATGGTTGTGGTGAAGGTGGTGGCAGTTATGATGGTGAGGATGGTTGTGGTGAAGGTGGTGGCAGTTATGATGGTGTGGATGGTTGTGGTGAAGGTGGTGGCAGTTATGATGGTGGATGGTTGTGGTGATGGTGGTGGCAGTTATGATGGTGTGGATGGTTGTGGTGAAGGTGGTGGCAGTTATGATGGTGTGGATGGTTGTGGTGAAGGTGGTGGCAGTTATGATGGTGAGGATGGTTGTGGTGAAGGTGGTGGCAGTTATGATGATGAGGATGGTCGTGGTGAAGGTGGTGGCAGTTATGATGATGAGGATGGTCGTGGTGAAGGTGGTGGCAGTTATGATGGTGAGGATGGTTGTGATGAAAGTGGTGGCAATTATGATGGTGTGGATGGTTGTGGTGAAGGCGGTGGCAGTTATGATGGTGAGAATGGTTGTGGTGATGGTGGTGGCACCTATGATGGTGAGGATGGTTGTGGTGAAGGCGGTGGCAATTATGATGGTGAGGATGGTTGTGGTGAAGGCGGTGGCAGTTATGATGGTGTGGATGGTTGTGGTGAAGGTGGTGGCAGTTATGATTGTGAGGATGGTTGTGTTGAAGGTGGTGACAGTTATGATGGTGAGGATGTTGTGGTGAAGGTGGTGGCAATTATGATGGTGATGATGGTTGTGGTGAAGGTGGTGGCAGTTATGATGGTGTGGATTGTTGTGGTGAAGGTGGTGGCAGTTATGATGGTGTGGATGGTTGTCGTGAAGGTTGTGGCAGTTATGATGGTGTGGATGGTTGTGGTGAAGGTGGTGGCAGTTATGATGGTGAGGATGGTTGTGGTGATGGTGGTGGCAGTTATGATGGTGAGGATGGTTGTGGTGAAGGTGGTGGCAGTTATGATGGTGAGGATGGTTGTGGTGAAGGTGGTGGTGGTGGCAGTTATGATGGTGTGGATGGTTGTGGTGAAGGTGGTGGCAGTTATGATGGTGAGGATGATTGTGGTGAAGGCGGTGGCAGTTATGATGGTGAGGATGGTTGTGGTAAAGGTGGTGGCAGTTATGATGGTGTGGATGGTTGTGGTGAAGGTGGTGGTAATTATGATGGTGTGGATGGTTGTGGTGAAGGTGGTGACAGTTATGATGGCGTGGATGGTTGTGGTAAAGGTGGTGGCAGTTATGATGGTGTGGATGGTTGTGGTGAAGGTGGTGGCAGTTATGATGGTGAGGATGGTTGTGGTGATGGTGGTGGCAGTTATGATGGTGAGGATGGTTGTGGTGAAGGTGGTGGCAGTTATGATGGTGAGGATGTTGTGGTGAAGGCAGTGGCACTTGTGATGGTAAGGATGGTTGTGGTGAAGGTGGTGTCAGTTATGATGGTGAGGGTGGTTGTGATGAAGGTGGTGTCAGTTATGATGGTGTGCATGGTTGTGGTGAATGTGGTGGCAGTTATGATGGTGAGGATGGTTGTGGTGAAGGTGGTGGCCAATATGATGGTGTGGATGGTTGTGGTGAAGGTGGGGGCAGCTATGATGATGAGTATGGTTGTGGTGAAGGTGGTGGCAGTTATGATGGTGAGGATGGTTGTGGTGAAGGCGGCGGCAGTTATGATGGTGAGGATGGTTGTGGTGAAGGCGTTGGCAGTTATGATAGTGAGGATGGTTGCGGTGATGGTGGTGAGAGTTATGATGGTGAGGATGGTTGTGGTGGAGGTGGCAATTATGATGGTGTGGATGGTTGTGGTGAAGGCGGTGGCAGTTATGATAGTGAGGATGGTTGTGGTGAAGGGGGTGGCAGTCATGATGGTGAGGATGGTTGTGGTGAAGGCGGTAGCAGTTATGATCGTGAGGATGGTTGTGGTAAAGGTGGTTGCAGTTATAATGGTGTGGATGGTTGTAGTGAGGGTGCTGGCAATTATGATGGTGTGGATGGTTGTGGTGAAGGTGGTGGCAGTTATGATGGTGTGATTGTTGTGGAGAAGGTGGTGGCAGTTATGATGGTGAGGATGGTTGTGGTGATGGTGGTGGCAGTTATGATGGTGAGGATGGTTGTGGTGAAGGTGGTGGCAGTTATGATGGTGAGGATGGTTGTGGTGATGGTGGTGGCAGTTATGATGGTGAGGATGGCTATGGTGAAGGTGGTGGCAGTTATGATGGTGAGGATGGTTGTGGTGAAGGTGGTGGTGGTGGTGTCAGTTATGATGGTGTGGATGGTTGTGGTGAAGGTGGTGGCAGTTATGATCGTGAGGATGGTTGTGGTAAAGGTGGATGCAGTTATAATGGTGTGGATGGTTGTAGTGAGGGTGGTGGCAGTTATGATGGTGAGGATGGTTGTGGTGATGGTGGTGGCAGTTATGATGGTGAGGATGGTTTTGGTGAATGTGGTGGCAGTTATGATGGTGAGGATGGTTGTGGTGAAGGTGGTGGTGGTGGTGGCAGTCATGATGGTGAGGATGGTTGGGGTGAAGGCGGTGGCAGTTATGATCGTGAGGATGGTTGTGGTAAAGGTGGTGGCAGTTATAATGGTGTGGATGGTTGTAGTGAGGGTGGTGGCAATTATGATGGTGTGGATGGTTGTGGTGAAGGTGGTGGCAGTTATGATGGTGTGATTGTTGTGGTGAAGGTGGTGGCAGTTATGATGGTGTAGATGGTTTTGGTGAAGGTGGTGGCAGTTATGATGGTGAGGAAGGTTGTGGTGATGGTGGTGGCAGTTATGATGGTGAGGATGGTTGTGGTGAAGGTGGTGGCAGTTATGATGGTGAGGATAGTTGTGGTGATGGTGGTGGCAGTTATGATGGTGAGGATGGTTATGGTGAAGGTGGTGGCAGCTATGATGGTGAGGATGGTTGTGGTGAAGGTGGTGGTGGTGGTGGCAGTTATGATGGTGTGGATGGTTGTGGTGAAGGTGTTGGCAGTTATGATGGTGACGATGATTGTGGTGAAGGCGATGGCAGTTATGATGGTGAGGATGGTTGTGGTAAAGGTGGTGGCAGTTATGATGGTGTGGATGGTTGTGGTGAAGGTGGTGGCAATTATGATGGTGTGGATGGTTGTGGTGAAGGTGGTGACAGTTATGATGTCGTGGATGGTTGTGAAGGTGGTGGCAGTATGATGGTGAGGATGGTTGTGGTGAAGGTGGTGGCAATTTTGACGGTGTGGATGGTTGTGGTGAAGGTGGTGTAAGTTATGATGGTGTGGATGATTGTGGTGAAGGTGTCGGCAATTATGATGGTGTGGATGGTTGTGGTGACATTGGTGGCCGTTAAGATGGTGTGGATGGTTGTGGTGAAGGTTGTGGCAGTTATGATGGTGCAGATGGTTGTGGTGAAGGTGGTGTCAGTTATAATGGTGAGGATGGTTGTGGTGAAGGTGGTGGCAGTTATGATGGTGAGGATGGTTGTGGTGAAGGTGGTGGCAGTTATGATGGTGAGGATGGTTGTGGTGAAGGTGGTGACAATTATGATGGTGAGGATGTTGTGGTGAAGGTGGTGGCAGTTATGATGGTGAGGATGCTTGTGTTGAAGGTGATGGCAATTATGATGGTGTGGATGGTTGTGATAAAGGTGGTGGCAGTTATCATGGTGTGGATAGTTGTGGTGAAGGTGGTGGCAGATATGATGGTGTGGATGGATGTGGTGAAGGTAGTGGCAGTTATGATGGTGATAATGGTTGTGGTGAAGGTGGTGGCAATTAGGATGGTGTGGATGGTTGTGGTGAATGTGGTGGCAGTTATGATGGTGAGGATGGTTGTGGTGATGGTGATGGCAGTTAGGATGGTGTGGATGGTTGTGGTGAAGGTGGTGGCAGTTATGGTGTGAATGATTGTGGTGAAGGAGGTGGCAATATGATGGTGAGGATGGTTGTGGTAAAGATGGTGGCAGTTATGATGGTATGGATGGTTGTGGCAATATGATGGTGAGTATGGTTGTGGTAAAGATGGTGGCAATTATGATGGTGTGGATGGGTGCGGTGAATGTGGTGGCAGTTATGATGGTGTGATTGTTGTGGTGAAGGTAGTGGCAGTTCTGATGGTGTAGATGGTAGTGGTGAAGGTGGAGGCAGTTATGATGGTGAGGATGTTTGTGGTGGTGGTGGTGGCAGTTATGATGGTGAAGATGTTGTGGTGAAGGTGGTGGCAGTTATGATGTTAAGGATGGTTGGTGTGAAGGTGGTGGCAATTATGATGGTGTGGATGGTTGTGGTGAAGGTGGTGTCAGTTATGATGGTGTGGATAGTTGTGGTGAAGGTGGTGGCAATTATGATGGTGTGGATGGTTGTGGTGAAGGTGGTGGCAATTATGATGGTCAGGATGGTTGCGGTGCAGGTGGTGTCAGTTATGATGGTGAGGATGGTTGTGGTGACGGTGGTGGCAGTTATGATGGTGAGGATGGTCGTGGTGAAGGCGGTGGCAGTTATGATGGTGAGGATGGTTGTGGTGAAGGTGTGGTAGTTATGATGGTGTGGATGGTTGTGGTGAAGGTGGTGGCAGTTATGTTGTGGATGGCTGTGGCGGAGGCGGTGGCAGTTATGATGGTGAGGATGGCTGTGGTGAAGGTGGTGGCAGTTATGATGGTGAGGATGGTTGTTGATGGTGGTGGCATTTATGATGATGAGGATGTTGTGGTGAAGGTGATGGCAGTTATGATGGTGAGGATGGTTGTGGTGAAGGTGGTGGCAATAATGATGGTGTGGATGGTTGTGGTGAAGGTGGTGTCAGTTATGATGGTTAGGATGGTTTTGCTGAAGGTGGTCTCAGTTATGATGGTGTGGATGGTTGTGGTGAAGGTGGTGGCAGTTATAATGGTGAGGATGGTTCTGGTGAAGGTGGTGGCAGTTATGATGGTGTGGATGGTTGTGGTGAAGGTGGTGTCAGTTATGATGGTGTGGATGGTTGTGGTGAAGGTGGTGGGAGTTATGATGGTGAGGATGGTTGTGATGAAGGTGGTGGCAGTTATGATGGTGTGGATGGTTGTGGTGAAGGTGTTGGCAGTTATGATGGTGAGGATGGTCGTGGTGAAGGCGGTGGCAGTTATGGTGAGGATGGTTGTGGTGAAGGCGTTGGCAGTTATGATGGTGAGGATGGTTATGGTGAAGGTGGTGACAGTTATGATGGTGTGGATGGTTGTGGTGAAGGTGGTGGCAATTATGATGGTGTGGATGGTTGTGGTGATGGCGGTGGCAGTTATGATAGTGAGGATGGTTGTGGTGAAGGTGGTGGCAGTTATGATGGTGAGGATGGTTGTGGTGAAGGCGGTGGCAGATATGATGGTGAGGATGGTTGTAGTGATGGTGGTGGCAGTTATGATGGTGAGGATGGTTGTGGTGAAGGCGGTGGCTGTTATGATGGTGAGGATGGTTGTGGTGAAGGCGGCGGCAGTTATGATGGTGAGGATGGTTGTGGTGAAGGTGGTGGCAGTTATGATGGTGTGGATGGTTTTGGTTAAGGTGGTAGCAACTATGATGTTGTGGTTGGTTGTGGTGATGGTGGTGGCAGTTATGATGGTGTGGATGTTTGTGGTGAAGGTGGTGGCAGTTATGATGGCGAGGATGGCTGTGGTGAAGTTGGTGATGGTGGTGGCTGTTATGATGGTGTGGATGGTTGTGGTGAAGGTGGTGGCAGTTATGATGGTGTGGATGGTGGTGGTGAAGGTGGTGGCAGTTATGATGGTGTGGATGGTTGTGGTGATGGTGATGGCAGTTAGGATGGTGTGGATGGTTTTGGTGAAGGTGGTGGCAGTTATGGTGTGAATGATTGTGATGAAGGAGGTGGCAATATGATGGTGAGGATGGTTGTGGTAAAGATGGTGGCAGTTATGATGGTATGGATGGTTGTGGCAATATTATGGTGAGTATGGTTGTGGTAAAGGTGGTGGCAATTATGATGGTGTGGATGGTTGCGGTGAATGGTGGTGGCATATGATGGTGTGATTGTTGTGGTGAAGGTAGTGGCAGTTCTGATGGTGTAGATGGTAGTGGTGAAGGTGGAGGCAGTTATGATGGTGAGGATGTTTGTGGTGATGGTGGTGGCAGTTATGATGGTGCGGATGGTCGTGGTGAAGGCGGTAGCAGTTATGATGGTGAGGAGGGTTGTGGTGAAGGCGTTAGTAGTTATGATGGTGAGGATGGTTGTGGTGATAGTGGTGAGAGTTATGATGGTGAGGATGGTTGTGGTGGTGGTGGCAATTATGATGGTGGGGATGGTTATGGTGAAAGCGGTGGCAGTTATGATAGTGAGGATGGTTGTGGTGAAGGTGGTGGCAGTCATGATGGTGAGGATGGTTGTGGTGAAGGCGGTGGCATTTATGATGGTGAGGATGGTTGTGGTGATGGTGGTGGCAGTTATGATGGTGAGGATGGTTGTGGTGAAGGCGGTGGCAGTTATAATGGTGAGGATGGTTGTGGTGAAGGTGGTGGCAGTTATGATGGTGTGGATGGTTGTGGTGAAGGCGGTGGCAGTTATGATAATGTGGATGATTGCGGTGAAGGTGGTGGCAGTTATGATGGTGTGGATTGTTGTGGTGAAGGTGGTGGCAGTTATGATGGTGAGGATGATTGTGGTGAAGTCCGTGGCAGTTATGATAGTGAGGATGGTTGTGGTAAAGATGGTGGCAGTTATGATACTGTTGATGGTTGTGGTGAAGGTGGTGGCAATTATGATGGTGTGGATGGTTGTGGTGAAGGTGGTGGCAGTTATGATGATGAGGTTGGTTGTGGTGAAGGCGTTGGCAGTTATGATATTGAGGATGGTTGTGGTGATAGTGGTGAGAGTTATGATGGTGAGGATGGTTGTGGTGGTGGTGGCAATTATGATGGTGTGGATGGTTGTGGTGAAGGCGGTGGCAGTTATGATAGTGAGGATGGTTGTGGTGAAGGTGGTGGCAGTCATGATTGTGAGGATGGTTGTGGTGAAGGCGGTGGCAGTTATGATGGTGAGGAATGTTGTGGTGAAGGTGGTAGCAGTTATGATGGTGAGGATGGTTGTGGTGATGGTGGTGGCAATTATGATGGTGTGGATGGTTGTGTTGAAGGTGGTGTCAGTCATGATGGTGTGGATGGTTGTGGTGAAGGTGGTGGCAGTTATGATGGTGCTGATAGTCGTGGTGAAGGCGGTGGCAGTTATGATGGTGAGGAGGGTTGTGGTGAAGGCGTTGGCAGTAATGATGGTGCTGATAATCGTGGTGAAGGCGGTGGCAGTTATGATGGTGAGGAGGGTTGTGGTGAAGGCGTTGGCAGTTATGATATTGAGGATGGTTGTGGTGATAGTGGTGAGAGTTATGATGGTGAGGATGGTTGTGGTGGTGGTGGCAATTATGATAGTGTGGATGGTTGTGGTGAAGGCGGTGGCAGTTATGATAGTGAGGATGGTTGTGGTGAAGGTGATGGCAGTCATGATGGTGAGGATGGTTGTGGTGAAGGCGGTGGCAGTTGTGATGGTGAGGATGGTTGTGGTGATGGTGGCGGCAGTTATGATGGTGAGGATGGTTGTGGTGAAGGTGGTGTCAGTTATGATGATGAAGATGGTTGTGGTGAAGACGATGGCAGTTATGATGGTGAGGATGGTTGTGGTGAAGATGGTGGCAGTTATGAAGGTGTGGATCGTTGTGGTGAAGGTGGTGGCAGTTAAGATGGTACTGATAGTCGTGGTGAAGGCGGTGGCAGTTATGATGGTGAGGAGGGTTGTGGTGAAGGCGTTGGCAGTTATGATGGTGAGGATGGTTGTGGTGATGGTGGTGAGAGTTATGATGGTGAGGATGGTTGTGGTGGTGGTGGCAATTATGATGGTGTGGATGGTTGTGGTGAAGGTGGTGGCAGTTATGATAGTGAGGATGGTTGTGGTGAAGGTGGTGGCAGTCATGATGGTGAGGATGGTTGTGGTGAAGGCGGTGGCAGTTGTGATGGTGAGGATGGTTGTGGTGATGGTGGTGGCAGTCATGATGGTGAGGATGGTTGTGGTGAAGACGGTGGCAGTTATGATGATGAAGATGGTTGTGGTGAAGGCGATGGCAGTTATGATGGTGAGGAAGGTTGTGGTGAAGATGGTGGCAGTTATGATGGTGTGCATGGTTTTGGTGAAGGTGGTAGCAACTATCATGGTGTGGATGATTGTGGTGATGGTGGTGGCAGTTATGATGGTGTGGATGGTTGTGGTGAAGGTTCTGGCAGTTATGATGGTGTGGATGGTTGTGGTCAAGGTGGTGGCAATTATAATGGTGAGGATAGTTGTGGTGAAGGCTGGTGGCAGTTATGATGGTGAGGATGGTTGTGGTGATGGTGGTGGCAGTTATGATTGGGAGGATGGTTGTGGTGAAGGCGGAGGCAGGTATGATGGTGAGGATGGTTGCGGTGAAGGCGGTGGCAGTTATGATGGTGAGGATGGTTGTGGTGAAGGTGGTGGCAGTTATGATGGTGTGGATGGTTTTGATGAAGGTGGTAGTTGGTGAAGGTGGTAGCAACTATGATGCTCTGGATGGTTGTGGTGATGGTGGTGGCAGTTATGATGGTGTGGATGGTTGTGGTGAAGGTGGTGGCAGTTATGATATTGAGGATGGTTGTGGTGAAGGTGGTGATGGTGTTGGCTGTTACGATGTTGTGGATGGTTGTGGTGAAGGTGGTGGCAGTTATGATGGTGTGGATGGTCGTCGTGAAGGTGGAGGCAGTTATGATGATGTGGATGGTTGTTGTGAAGGTGGTGGCAGTTATATTGGTGAGGATGGTTGTGGTGAAGGCGGTGGCAGTAATGATGGTGAGGATAGTTGTGGTAAAGGTGGTGGCAGTTATAATGGTGTGGATGGTTGTGGTGAAGGTGGTGGCAATCATGATGGTGTGGATGGTTTTGTTGATGGTGGTGGCAGTTATGATGGTGCGATTGTTGTGATGAACGTGGTTGCAGTTATGATGGTGTGGATGGTTGTGGTGAAGGTGGTGGCATTTATGATGGTGTGGATGGTTGTGGTGAAATTGGTGGCAGTTATGATGGTGTGGATGGTTGTGGTGTTGGTGGTGGCAGTAATGATAGTGAGGATGTTGTGGTGAAGGTGGTGGCAGTTATGATGGTGAAGATGGTTGCGGTGAAGGTGGTGGCAATTATGATGGTGTGGATGGTTGTGGTGAAGGTGGTGGCAGTTATGATGGTGTGGATGGTTGTGGTGAATTTGGTGGCAATTATGATGGTGTGGATGGTTGTGGTGAAGGTGGTGGCAGTTATGATGGTGTGGATGGTTGTGGTGAAGGTGGTGGCAGTTATGATGGTGTGGATGGTTGTGGTGAAGGTGGTGGCAGTCATGATGGTGAGGATGGTTGTGGTGAAGGTGGTGGCAATTATGATGGTGTCGATGGTTGTGGTGAAGGTGGTGGCAGTTATGATGGTGTGGATGGTTGTGGTGAAGGTGGTGGCAGTTATGATGGTGCTTATAGTCGTGGTGAAGGCGGTGGCAGTTATGATGGTGAGGAGGGTTGTGGTGAAGGCGTTGGCAGTTATGATGGTGCTGATAGTTGTGGTGAAGGCGGTGGCAGTTATGATGGTGAGGATGGTTGTGGTGGTGGTGGCAATTATGATGGTGTGGATGGTTGTGGTGAAGGCGGTGGCAGTTATGATAGTGAGGATGGTTGTGGTGAAGGTGGTGGCAGTCATGATGGTGAGGATGGTTGTGGTGAAGGCGGTGGCAGTTGTGATGGTGAGGATGGTTGTGGTGATGGTGGCGGCAGTTATGATGGTGAGGATGGTTGTGGTGAATGTGGTGGCAGTTATGATGATGAAGATGGTTGTGGTGAAGGCGATGGCAGTTATGATGGTGAGGATGGTTGGGGTGAAGGTGGTGGCAGTTATGATGGTGTGGATCGTTGTGGTGAAGGTGGTGGCAGTTAAGATGATGCTGATAGTCGTGGTGAAGGTGGTGGCTGATATTGAGGATGGTTGTGGTGATAGTGGTGAGAGTTATGATGGTGAGGATGGTTGTGGTGGTGGTGGCAATTATGATGGTGTGGATGGTTGTGGTGAAGGCGGTGGCAGTTATGATAGTGAGGATGGTTGTGGTGAAGGTGGTGGCAGTCATGATGGTGAGGATGGTTGTGGTGAAGGCGGTGGCAGTTGTGATGGTGAGGATGGTTGTGGTGATGGTGGTGGCAGTCATGATGGTGAGGATGGTTGTGGTGAAGGCGGTGGCTGTTATGATGATGAAGATGGTTGTGGTGAAGGCGATGGCAGTTATGATGGTGAGGATGGTTGTGGTGAAGATGGTGGCAGTTATGATGGTGTGCATGGTTGTGGTGAAGGTGGTAGCAACTATCATCGTGTGGATGATTGTGGTGATGGTGGTGGCAGTTATGATGGTGTGGATGGTTGTGGTGAAGGTGGTGGCAGTTATGATGGTGTGGATGGTTGTTGTCAAGGTGGTGGCAATTATAATGGTGTGGATGGTTGTGGTGAAGGCGGTGGCAGTTATGATGGTGAGGATGGTTGTGGTGATGGTGGTGGCAGTTATGATTGGGAGGATGGTTGTTGTGAAGGCGGTGGCAGGTATGATGGTGAGGATGGTTGTGGTGAAGGCGGTGGCAGTTATGATGGTGAGGATGGTTGTGGTGAAGGTGGTGGCAGTTATGATGGTGTGGATGGTTTTGGTGAAGGTGGTAGTTGGTGAAGGTGGTAGCAACTATGATGCTGTGAATGGTTGTGGTGATGGTGGTGGCAGTTATGATGGTGTGGATGGTTGTGGTGAAGGTGGTGGCTGTTATGATATTGAGGATGGTTGTGGTGAAGGTGGTGATGGTGTTGGCTGTTATGATGTGGATGGTTGTGGTGAAGGTGGTGGCAGTTATGATGGTGTGGATGGTTGTCGTGAAGGTGGTGGCAGTTATGATGGTATAATTGGTTGTTGTGAAGGGGGAGGCAGTTATGTTGGTGAGGATGGTTGTGGTGAAGGCGGTGGCAGTTATGATGGTGAAGATAGTTGTGGTAAAGGTGGTGGCAGTTATGATGGTGTGGATGGTTGTGGTGAAGGTGGTGGCAATTATGATGGTGTGCATGGTTGTGGTGATGGTGGTGGCAGTTATGATGGTGTGATTGTTGTGATGAACGTGGTTGCAGTTATGATGGTGTGGATGGTTGTGGTGAAGGTGGTGGCATTTATGATGGTGTGGATGGTTGTGGTGAAAGTGGTGGCAGTTATGATGGTGTGGATGGTTGTGGTGTTGGTGGTGGCAGTAATGATAGTGAGGATGTTGTGGTGAAGGTGGTGGCAGTTATGATGGTGAAGATGCTTGTGATGAAGGTGGTGGCAATTATGATGGTGTGGATGGTTGTGGTGAAGGTGGTGGCATTTATGATGGTGTGGATGGTTGTGGTGAAGATGGTGGCAATTATGATGGTGTGGATGGTTGTGGTGAAGGTGGTGGCAGTTATGATGGTGTGGATGGTTTTGGTGAAAGTGGTTGTAGTTATGATGGTGAGGATGATTGTGGTGAAGGCGGTGGCAGTTATGATGGTGAGGATGGTTGTGGTAACGGTGGTGGCAGTTATGATGGTGTGGATGCTTGTGGTGAAGGTGGTGGCAATTATGATGGTGTGGATTGTTGTGGTGATGGTGGTGGCAGTTTTGATGGTGTGGATGGTTTTGGTGAAGGTGGTAGCAACTATGATGGTGTGGATGATTGTGGTGGTGGTGGTGGCAGTTTTGATGGTGTGGATGGTTTTGGTGAAGATGGTAGCAACTATGATGGTGTGGATGATTGTGGTGATGGTGGTGGCAGTTTTGATGGTGTGGATGGTTGTGGTGAAGGTGGTGGCAGTTATGATGGTGAGGATGGTTGTGGTGAAGGTGGTGGGAGTTATAATGGTGTGGATGGTTGTGGTGAAGGCGGTGGCAGTTATGATGGGGTGGATGGTTGTTAAGGTGGTGGCAGTTATGATGGTGTGGATGGTTGTGGTGAAGGTGATGGCAGTTATGATGGTGAGGATGGTTGTGGTGAAGGCGGTGGCAGTTATGATGGTGTGGATGATAGTGGTGAAGGTGGTGGCAATTATGATGGTGTGGATTCTTGTGGTGAAGGTCGTGGCAGTTATGATGTTGTGGGTGGTTGTGGTGAAGGTGGTGGCATTTATGATGGTGAGGATGGTTGTGGTGTTGGTGGTGGCAGTTATGATGGTGAGGATGTTGTGGTGAAGGTGGTGGCAGTTATGATGGTGAGGATGGTTGTGGTGAAGGTGGTGGGAATTATGGTGTGGATGGTTGTGGTGAAGGTGGTGGCAGTTATGATGGTGTGGATGGTTGTGGTGAAGGTGGTGGCAATTATGATGGTGTGGATGGTTGTGGTGAAGGTGGTGGCAATTATGGTGTGGATGGTTGTCGTGAAGGTGGTGGCAGTTATGATGGTGTGGATGGTTGTGGTGAAGGTGGTGGCAGTTATGATGGTGTGGATGGTTGTGGTGAAGAAGGTGGCAGTTATGATGGTGAGGATGATTGTGGTGGAGGAAGTGGCAGTTATGATAGTGAGGTTGGTTGTAGTAAAGGTGGTGGCAGTTAAGATGGTGTGATTGTTGTGGTGAAGGACGTGGCAGATATGATGGTGTGGATAGTTGTGGTGAAGGTGGTGGCATTTATGATGGTGAGGATGGTTGTGGTGAAGGTGGTGGCAGTTATGATGGTGTGGATGCTTGTGGTGAAGGTGCTGGCAGTTATGATGGTGAGGTTGGTTGTGGTGATGGTGGTGGCAGTTATGATGGTGTGGATGCTTGTGGTGAAGGTGGTGGCAGTTATGATGGTGAGGTTGGTTGTGGTGATGGTAGTGGCAGTTATGATGGTGAGGATGTTGGGGTGAAGGTGGTGGCAGATATGATGGTGAGGATGGTTGTGGTGAAGGTGGTGGCAATTATGATGGTGTGGATGGTTGTGGTGAAGGTGGTGTCAGTCATGATGGTGTGGATGGTTGTGGTGAAGGTGGTGGCAGTTATGATGGTGTGGATGCTTGTGGTGAAGGTGGTGGCAATTATGATGGTGTGGGTTGTTGTGGTGAAGGTGGTGGTAGTTATGATGGTGTGATTGTTGTGGTGAAGGTCGTGGCAGTTATGATGGTGTGGGTGGTTGTGGTGAAGGTGGTGGCATTTATGATGGTGAGGATGGTTGTGGTGTTGGTGGTGGCAGTTATGATGGTGAGGATGTTGTGGTGAAGGTGGTGGCAGTTATGATGGTGAGGATGGTTGTGGTGAAGGTGGTGGGAATTATGGTGTGGATGGTTGTGGTGAAGGTGGTGGCAGTTATGATGGTGTGGATGGTTGTGGTGAAGGTGGTGGCAATTATGATGGTGTGGATGGTTGTGGTGAATTTGGTGGCAATTATGGTGTGGATGGTTGTCGTGAAGGTGGTGGCAGTTATGATGGTGTGGATGGTTGTGGTGAAGGTGTGGCAGTTATGATGGTGAGGATGGTTGTGGTGAAGGCGGTGGCAGTTATGATGGTGAGGATGGTCTGTGGTGAAGGTGGTGGCAGTTATGATGGTGAGGATGGTTGTAGGTGAAGGTGGTGGCAGTTATGATGGTGTGATTGTTGTGGTGAAGGTCGTGGCAGATATGATGGTGAGGATGGTTGTGGTGAAGGTGGTGGCAGTTATGATGGTGAGGATGGTTGTGGTGAAGGTGGTGGCAGTTATGATGGTGTGGATGTTGTGGTGAAGGTGGTGGCAGTTATGTGGTGAGGATGGTTGTGGTGAAGGTGGTGGCATTATGATGGTGAGGATGGTTGTGGTGAAGGTGGTGGCAGTTATGATGGTGAGGATGGTTGTGGTGAAGGCTGGTGGCAGTTATGATGGTGAGGATGGTTGTGGTGAAGGTGGTGGCAGTTATGATGGTGAGGATGGTTGTGGTGAAGGTGGTGGCAATTAATGATGGGTGGATGGTTGTGGTAAGGTGGTGGCAGTTATGATGGTGTGGATGGTTGTGGTGAAGGTGGTGGCAGTTATGATGGTGAGGATGGTTGTGGTGAAGGTGGTGGCAGTTATGATGGTGAGGATGGTTGTGGTGAAGGTGGTGGCAGTTATGATGGTGAGGATGGTTGTGGTGAAGGTGGTGGCAGTTATGATGGTGAGGATGGTTGTGGTGAAGGTGGTGGCAGTTATGATGGTGAGGATGGTTGTGGTGAAGGTCGGTGGCAGTTATGATGGTGAGGATGGTTGTGGTGAAGGTAGGTGGCAGTTATGATGGTGTGGATGGTTGTGGTGAAGGTGTGGCAGTTATGATGTGAGGATGGTTGTGGTGAAGGTGGTGTCAGTTATGATGGTGAGGATGGTTGTGGTGAAGGTGGTGGCAGTTATGATGGTGAGGATGGTTGTGGTGAAGGTGGTGGCAGTTATGATGGTGTGGATGGTTGTGGTGAAGGTGGTGGCAGTTATGATGGTGAGGATGGTTGTGGTGAAGGCGGTGGCAGTTATGATGGTGAGGATGGTTGTGGTGAAGGTGGTGGCAGTTATGATGGTGAGGATGGTTGTGGTGAAGGTGGTGGCAGTTATGATGGTGAGGATGGTTGTGGTGAAGGTGGTGGCAGTTATGATGGTGAGGATGGTTGTGGTGAAGGTGGTGGCAGTTATGATGGTGAGGATGGTTGTGGTGAAGGTGGTGGCAGTTATGATGGTGAGGATGGTTGTGGTGAAGGTGGTGGCAGTTATGATGGTGAGGATGGTTGTGGTGATGGTGGTGGCAGTTATGATGGTGAGGATGGTTGTGGTGAAGGTGGTGGCAGTTATGATGGTGTGGATGGTTGTGGTGAAGGTGGTGGCAGTTATGATGGTGAGGATGGTTGTGGTGAAGGTGGTGGCAGTTATGATGGTGAGGATGGTTGTGATGAACGTGGTTGCAGTTATGATGGTGTGGATGGTTGTGGTGAAGGTGGTGGCAGTTATGATGGTGTGGATGGTTGTGGTGAAGGTGGTGGCAGTTATGATGGTGTGGATGGTTGTGGTGATGGTGGTGGCAGTTATGATAGGTGAGGATGTTGTGGTGAAGGTGGTGGCAGTTATGATGGTGAAGATGGTTGTGGTGAAGGTGGTGGCAATTATGATGGTGTGGATGGTTGTGGTGAAGGTGGTGGCAGTTATGATGGTGTGGATGGTTGTGGTGAAGGTGGTGGCAATTATGATGGTGTGGATGGTTGTGGTGAAGGTGGTGGCAGTTATGATGGTGAGGATGGTTGTGGTGAAGGTGGTGGCAGTTATGATGGTGTGGATGGTTGTGGTGAAGGTGGTGGCAGTTATGATGGTGAGGATGGTTGTGGTGAAGGTGGTGGCAGTTATGATGGTGAGGATGGTTGTGGTGAAGGTGGTGTCAGTTATGATGGTGAGGATGGTTGTGGTGAAGGTGGTGGCAGTTATGATGGTGTGGATGGTTGTGGTGAAGGTGGTGGCAGTTATGATGTGAGGATGGTTGTGGTGAAGGCGGTGGCAGTTATGATGGTGAGGATGGTTGTGGTGAAGGTAGGTGGCAGTTATGATGGTGTGGATGTTGTGGTGAAGGTGGTGGCAGTTATGATGTGTGGATGGTTGTGGTGAAGGTGGTGGCAGTTATGATGGTGAGGATGGTTGTGGTGAAGGTGGTGGCAGTTATGATGGTGTGGATGGTTGTGGTGAAGGTGGTGGCAGTTATGATGGTGTGGATGGTTGTGGTGAAGGTGGTGGCAGTTATGATGGTGAGGATGGTTGTGGTGAAGGTGGTGGCAGTTATGATGGTGAGGATGGTTGTGGTGAAGGTGGTGGCAGTTATGATGGTGAGGATGGTTGTGGTGAAGGTGGTGGCAGTTATGATGGTGAGGATGGTTGTGGTGAAGGTGGTGGCAGTTATGATGGTGTGGATGGTTGTGGTGAAGGTGGTGGCAGTTATGATGGTGTGGATGGTTGTGGTGAAGGTGGTGGCAGTTATGATGGTGAGGATGGTTGTGGTGAAGGCTGGTGGCAATTATGATGGTGAGGATGGTTGTGGTGAAGGTGGTGGCAGTTATGATGGTGAGGATGGTTGTGGTGAAGGTGGTGGCAGTTATGATGGTGAGGATGGTTGTGGTGAAGGTGGTGGCAGTTATGATGGTGAGGATGGTTGTGGTGAAGGAGGTGGCAGTTATGATGGTGAGGATGGTTGTGGTGAAGGTGGTGGCAGTTATGATGGTGAGGATGGTTGTGGTGAAGGTGGTGGCAGTTATGATGGTGAGGATGGTTGTGGTGAAGGTGGTGTCAGTTATGATGGTGAGGATGGTTGTGGTGAAGGTGGTGGCAGTTATGATGGTGAGGATGGTTGTGGTGAAGGTGGTGGCAGTTATGATGGTGTGGATGGTTGTGGTGAAGGTGGTGGCAATTATGATGGTGAGGATGGTTGTGGTGAAGGTGGTGGCAGTTATGATGGTGAGGATGGTTGTGGTGAAGGTGGTGGCAGTTATGATGGTGAGGATGGTTGTGGTGAAGGTGGTGGCAGTCATGATGGTTGAGGATGGTTGTGGTGAAGGTGGTGTCAGTTATGAGGTGAGGATGGTTGTGGTGAAGGTGGAGGCAGTTATGATGGTGAGGATGGTTGTGGTGATGTAGGTGGCAGTTATGATGGTGAGGATGGTTGTGGTGAAGGCGTGGCAGTATGATGGTGTGGATGGTTGTGGTGAAGGTGGTGGCAGTATGATGGTGTGGATGGTTGTGGTGAGGTGGTGGAAGTTATGATGGTGAGGTGGTTCGTGGTGAAGGTGGTGGCAGTATGATGGTGAGGATGGTTGTGGTGAAGGTGGTGGCAGTTATGATGGTGAGGATGGTTGTGGTGAAGGAGGTGGCAGTTATGATGGTGAGGATGGTTGTGGTGAAGGTCGGTGGCAGTTCTGATGGTGTGGATGGTTGTGGTGAAGGTGGTGGCAGTTATGATGGTGAGGATGGTTGTGGTGAAGGTGGTGGCAGTTATGATGGTGTGGATGGTTGTGGTGAAGGTGGTGGCAGTTATGATGGTGTGGATGTTGTGGTGAAGGTGGTGGCAGTTATGATGGTGTGATTGTTGTGGTGAAGGTGGTGGCAGTTATGATGGTGTGGATGGTTGTGGTGAAGTGGTGGCAGTTATGATGGTGAGGATGGTTGTGGTGAAGGTGGTGGCAGTTATGATGGTGAGGATGGTTGTGGTGAAGGTGGTGGCAGTTATGATGGTGAGATGGTTGTGGTGAAGGTGGTGGCAGTTATGATGTGTGGATGGTTGTGGTGAAGGTGGTGGCAGTTATGATGGTGTGGATGGTTGTGGTGAAGGTGGTGCAGTTATGATGGTGAGGATGGTTGTGGTGAAGGTGGTGGCAGTTATGAGGTGAGGATGGTTGTGGTGAAGTGGTGGCAGTTATGATGGTGAGGATGGTTTGGTGAAGGTTGGTGACAATTATGATGGTGAGGATGGTTGTGGAGAAGGTTGGTGGCAGTTTTATATGATGGTGAGGGATACTTGGTGACGGTTGGTTTGGCAGTTATGTGTGTGAGGCTGGTTGTGGGGTGATGGTGGTGGCCAATAATGATGGTGTAGAGTGGTTGTGGTGAAGTTGGTGTCAGTTATGATGGTGAGGATGGTTTTGCTGAAGGTGGTTCTGTTATGATGGTGGGGGGTGGATGGTTGTGTGTGAAGGTGGTGGCGTTATGCTGGTGAGGATGTGTTGTGGTGAAGGTGGTGGCTAGTAATGATGGTTAGGATGATTGTGTGTGAAGGTGGTGTCAGTTATGAAGGTGTGGATGGTTGTGGTGAAGGTGGTGGTAGTTATTATGGTGAGGATGATAGTGGTGAAAGCAGGTGGAAGTTTATGATGATGGTGGATATTGTTGTGGTAAGGTGTCGGCAGTTATGATGGTGTGGATGGTGTGGTGAAGGTGGTGGCAGTTATGATGGTGAGGATGGTTGTGGTGAAGGTGGTGGCAGTTATGATGGTGAGGATGGTTGTGGTGAAGGTGGTGGCAGTTATGATGGTGAGGATGGTTGTGGTGAAGGTGGTGGCAATTATGATGGTGTGGATGGTTGTGGTGAAGGTGGTGGCAGTTATGATGGTGTGGATGGTTGTGGTGAAGGTGGTGGCAGTTATGATGGTGTGGATGGTTGTGGTGAAGGTGGTGGCAGTTATGATGGTGTGGATGGTTGTGGTGAAGGTGGTGGCAGTTATGATGGTGAGGATGGTTGTGGTGAAGGTGGTGGCAGTTATGATGGTGAGGATGGTTGTGGTGAAGGTGGTGGCAGTTATGATGGTGAGGATGGTTGTGGTGAAGGTGGTGGCAGTTATGATGGTGAGGATGGTTGTGGTGAAGGTGGTGGCAGTTATGATGGTGAGGATGGTTGTGGTGAAGGTGGTGGCAGTTATGATGGTGTGGATGGTTGTGGTGAAGGTGGTGGCAATTATGATGGTGTGGATGGATGTGCTGAAGGTGGTGTCAGTTATGATGGTGAGGATGGTTGTGGTGAAGGTGGTGTCAGTTATGGTGTGGATGGTTGTGGTGATGGTGGTGGCAGTTATGATGGTGTGGATGGTTGTGGTGAGGGTGGTGTCAGTTATGATGGTGTGGATGGTTATGGTGATGGTGGTGGCAGTTATGATGGTGAGGATGGTTGTGGTGAAGGCGTTGGCAGTTATGATGGTGAGGATGGTTGTGGTGAAGGTGGTGGCAGTTATGACAGTGAGGATGGTTGTGGTGAAGGTGGTGGCAATTATGATGGTGTGGATGGTTGTGGTGAAGGCGGTGGCAGTTATGATATTGAGGATGGTTGTGGTGAGGGTGGTGGCAGTTATGATGGTGAGGATGGTTGTGGTGAAGGCGGAGGCAGTTATGATGGTGAGAATGGATGTGGTGATGGTGGTAGCACCTATGATGGTGAGGATGGTTGTGGTGAAGGCAGTGGCAGTTATGATGGTGTGGATGGTTGTGGTGAAGGTGGTGGCAATTATGATCGTGTGGATGGTTGTGGTGAAGGTGGTGGCAGTTATGATGGTGAGGATGGTAGTGGTGAAGGTGGTGGCAGTTATGATGGTGAGGATGGCTGTGGTGAAGGTGGTGTCAGTTATGATGGTGAGGATGGTTGTGGTGAAGGTGGTGATAGTTATGATGGTGGGGATGGTTGTGGTGAAGGTGGTGGCAGTTATGATGGTGAGGATGGTTGTGGTGATGGTGGTGGCAGTTATGATAGTGAGAATGTTGTGGTGATGGTGGTGCCAGTTATGATGGTGAGGATGGTTGTGGTGAAGGTCGTGGCAATTATGATGGTGTGGATGGTTGTGGTGAAGGTGGTGTCAGTTATGATGGTGAGGATGGTTGTGGTGAAGGTGGTGTCAGTTATGATGGTGTGGATGGTTGTGGTGATGGTGGTGGCAGTTATGATGGTGTGGATGGTTGTGGTGAGGGTGGTGTCAGTTATGATGGTGTGGATGGTTATGGTGATGGTGGTGGCAGTTATGATGGTGAGGATGGTTGTGGTGAAGGTCGTGGCAATTATGATGGTGTGGATATTTGTGGTGAAGGTGGTGGCATTTTGATGGTGTGGATGGTTGTGGGGAGGCGGTGGCAGTTATGATGCTGAGGATGGTTGTGGTGAAGGCGGTGGCAGTTATGATGCTGAGGATGGTTGTGGTGAAGGTGGTGACAGTTATGATGGTGAGGATGGTTGTGGTGAAGGTGGTGGCAGTTATGATGGTGAGGATGGTTGTGGTGATGGTGGTGGCAGTTATGATAGTGAGAATGTTGTGGTGATGGTGGTGGCAGTTATGATGGTGAGGATGGTTGTGGTGAAGGTCGTGGCAATTATGATGGTGTGGATGGCTGTGGGGAAGGTGGTGTCAGTTATGATGGTGAGGATGGTTGTGGTGAAGGTGGTGTTAGTTATGATGGTGTGGATGGTTGTGGTGATGGTGGTGGCAGTTATGATGGTGAGGATGGTTGTGGTGAACGCGGAGGCAGTTATGATGGTGAGAATGGATGTGGTGATGGTGGTAGCACCTATGATGGTGAGGATGGTTGTGGTGAAGGTGTTGTCAGTTATTATGGTGTGGATGGTTGTGGTGAAGGTGTTGGCAATAATGATGGTGTGGATGGTTGTGGTAAGGTGGTGGCCGTTGAGATGATGTAGATGGTTGTGGTGAAGGTGGTGGCAGTTACGATGGTGAGGATGGTTTTGGTGAAGGTGGTGTCAGTTATGATGGTGAGGATGGTTGTGGTGAAGGTGGATAGCAGTTATAATGGTGAGGATGGTTGTGGTGAAGGTGGTAGCAGTTATGATGGTGAGGATGGTTGTGGTGATGGTGGTGGCAGTTATGATGGTGAGGATGGTTGTGGTGATGGTGGTGGCAGTTATGATAGTGAGAATGTTGTGGTGATGGTGGTGGCAGTTATGATGGTGAGGATGGTTGTGGTGAAGTCGTGGCAATTATGATGGTGTGGATGGTTGTGGTGAAGGTGGTGTCAGTTATGATGGTGAGGATGGTAGTGGTGAAGGTGGTGTCAGTTATGATGGTGTGGATGGTTGTGGTGATGGTGGTGGCAGTTATGATGGTGAGGATGGTTGTGGTGAAGGTGGTGCCAATTATGATGGTGAGGATGGTTGTGGTGAAGGTGGTGGCAGTTATGATGGTGTGGATGGTTGTGGTGAAGATGGTGTCAGTTATGATGGTGTGAATGGTTGTGGTGATGGTGGTGGTAGTTATGATGGTGAGGATGGTTATGGTGAAGGTGGTGGCCATTATGATGGTGTGGATGGTTGTGGTGAAGGTGGTGTCAGTTATGATGGTGTGGATGGTTGTGGTGAAGGTGGTGGCAATTATGATGGTGTGGATATTTGTGGTGATTTGGTGGCAGTTTTGATGGTGTGGATGGTTGTGGCGGAGGCGGTGGCAGTTATGATATTGAGGATGGTTGTGGTGAAGGCGGTGGCAGTTATGATGGTGAGGATGGTTGTGGTGAAGGTGTTGGCAGTTATGATGGTGAGGATGGTCGTGGTGAAGGTGGTGACAGATATGATGGTGTGGATGGTTGTGGTGCAGGCGTTGGCAGTTATGATGGTGAGGATGGTTGTGGTGATGGTGGGGGCAGTTATGATGGTGAGGATGGTTGTGGTGATGGTGGTGGCAGTTATGATAGTGAGAATGTTGTGGTGATGGTGGTGGCAGTTATGATGGTGAGGATGGTTGTGGTGAAGGTCGTGGCAATTATGATGGTGTGGATGGTTGTGGTGAAGGTTGTGTCAGTTATGATGGTGAGGATGGTTGTCGTGAAGGAGGTGTTAGTTATGATGGTGTGGATGGTTGTGGTGATGGTGGTGGCAGTTATGATGGTGAGGATGGTTGTGGTGAAGGTGGTGGTAGTTATGATGGCGTGGATTGTTGTGGTGAAGGTGGTGTCAGTTATGATGGTGTGGATGGTTGTGGTGAAGTTGGTGGCAGTTATGATGATGAGGATGGTTGTGGTGAAGGTGGTGGCAGTTATGATGGTGTGGATGGTTGTGGTGAAGGTGGTGGCAATTATGACGATGAGGATGGTCGTGGTGAAGGCGGTGGCAGTTATAATGGTGAGGATGGTTGTGGTAAAGGTGTTGGCAGTTATGATGGTGAGGATGGTCGTGGTGAAGGTGGTGACAGTTATGATGGTGTGGATGGTTGTGGTGCAGGCGTTGGCAGTTATGTTGGTGAGGATGGTTGTGGTGAAGGCGGTGACAGTTATGATGGTGAGGATGGTTGTGGTGAAGACGGTGGCAGTTATGATGGTGAGGATAAGTTGTGGTGATGGTGTGGATGATTTTGGTGAAGGTTGTAGCAACTATGATGGTGTGGATGGTTGTGGTGATGGTGGTGGCAGTTATGATGGTGTGGATGTTTGTGGTGAAGGTGGTGGCAGTTATGATGGTGAGGATGGTAGTGGTAAATGTGGTGATGGTGGTTGCTGTTATGATGGTGTGGATGGTTGTGGTGAAGGTGGTGGCAGTTATGATGGTGTGGATGGTTGTGGTGAAGGTGGTGGCAGTTATGATGGTGTGGATGGTTGTGGTGAAGGTGGTGGAAGTTATGATGTTGAGGATGGTTGTGGTGAAGGCGGTGGCAGTTATGATGGTGAGGATGGTTCTGGAAAACGTGGTGGCAGTTATGATGGTGTGGATGGTTGTGGTGAAGGTGGTGGCAATTATGATGGTGTGGATGCTTGTGGTGAAGGTGGTGGCAGTAATGATGGTGCGATTGTTGTGGTGAACGTGGTGGCTGTTATGATGGTGTGGATGGTTGTGGTGATGGTGGTGGCATTTATGATGGTTAGGATGGTTTAGGTGATGGTGGTGGCAGTTATGATGGTGATGATGTTGTGGTGAAGGTGGTGGCAGTTATGATGGTGAGGATGGTTGTGGTGAAGGTGGTGGCAGTTATGATGGTGTGGATGGTTGTGGTGAAGGTGGTGGCAGTTATGATGGTGAGGATGGTTGTGGTGAAGGTGGTGGCAGTTATGATGGTGTGGATGGTTGTGGTGAAGGTAGTGGCAGTTATGATGGTGTGGATGGTTGTGGTGAAGGTGGTGGCAATTATGATGGTGAGGATGGTTGTGGTGAAGGTGGTGGCAGTTATGATGGTGTGAATGGTTGTGGTGAAGGTGGTGACAGTTATGATTGTGTGGATGGTTGTGGTGAAGGTGGTGGCAGTTATGATGGTGAGGATGGTTGTGATGAAGGTGGTGGCAGTTATGATGGTGTGGATGGTTGTGGTGAAGGCGGTGGCAGTTATGATGGTGAGGATGGTTGTGGTGAAGGTGGTGGCAGTTATGATGGTGTGGATGGTTGTGGTGAAGGTGGTGGCAGTTATGATGGTGTGGATGGTTGTGGTGAAGGTGGTGGCAGTTATGATGGTGAGAATGGTTGTGGTGAAGATGGTGGCAGTTAAGATGGTGAGGATGGTTGTGGTGAAAGTGGTGACAATTATGATGGTGTGGATGGTTGTGGTAAAGGTGGTGGCAGTTATGATGGTGAGGATGGTTGTGGTGAAGGTGGTGTCAGTTATGATGGTGTGGATGGTTGTGGTGAAGGTGGTGGCAGTTATGATGGTGAGGATGGTTGTGGTGAAGGTGGTGGCAGTTATGATGGTGTGGATGGTTGTGTTGAAGGTGGTGACAGTTATGATGGTGAGGATGGTTGTGGTGAAAGTGGTGGCAGTTATGATGATGAGGATGGTTGTGGTGAAGGTGGTGGCAATTATGATGGTGAGGATGGTTGTGGTGAAGGTGGTGGCAGTTTTGATGGTGTGGATGGTTGTGGTGAAGGTGGTGGCAGTTATGATGGTGAGGATGGTTGTGGTGAAGGTGGTGGCAGTTATGATGGTGTGCATGGTTGTGGTGAAGATGGTGGCAGTTATGATGGTGAGGATGGTTGTGGTGAAGGTGGAGGCAGTTATGATGATGAGGACGGTTGTGGTGAAGGTGGTGGCAATTATGGTGGTGAGGATGGTTGTGGTGAAGGTGTGGCAGTTTTGATGGTGTGGATGGTTGTGGTGAAGGTGGTGGCAGTTATGATCGTGTGGATGGTTGTGGTGAAGGTGGTGGCAGTTATGATGGTGTGGATGGTTGTGGTGAAGGTGGTGGCAGTTATGATGGTGTGGATGGTTGTGGTGAAGGTGGTGGCAGTTATGATGGTGAGGATGGTTGTGGTGAAGGTGGTGGTAGTTATGATGGTGTGCATGGTTGTGGTGAAGGTGGTGGCAGTTATGATGGTGAGGATGGTTGTGGTGAAGGTGGTGGCAGTTATGATGGTGAGGATAGTTGTGGTGAAGGTAGTGGCAGTTAAGATGGTGAGGATGGTTATGGTGAGGGTAGTGGAAGTTATGATGATGAGGATGGTTGTGGTGAAGGTGGTGGCAGCTAAGTTGGTGAGGATGGCTGTGGTGAAGGTGGTGGCAGTTATGATGGTGAGGGTGGTTGTGGTGAAGATGGTGGCAGTTATGATGGTGTGGATGATTGTGGTGAAGTTGGTGGCAGTTATGATGGTGTGGATGGTTGTGGTGAAGGTGGTGGCAGTTATGATGGTGTGGATGGTTGTGGTGAAAGTGGTGGCAGTTATGATGGTGTGGATGGTTATGGTGAAGGTGGTTGTAGTTATGATGGTGTGGATGGTTGTGGTGAAGGTGGTGGCAGTTATGATGGTGAGGATGGTTGTGGCGAACGTGGTGGCACTTATGATGGTGAGGATGGTTGTGGTGAAGGTGGTGGCAGTTATGATGGTGTGGATGGTTGTGGTGAAGGTGGTGGCAGTTATGATGGTGAGGATGGTTGTGGTGAAGGTGGTGGCAGTTAAGATGGTGAGGATGGTTGTGGTGAAGGTGGTGGCAGTTATGATGGTGAGGATGGTTGTGGTGAAGGTGGTGGCAGTTAAGATGGTGAGGATGGTTGTGGTGAAGGCGGTGGCAGTTATGATGGTGAGGATGGTTGTGGTGATGGTGGTGGCAGTTAAGATGGTAAGGATGGTTGTGGTGAAGTTGTTGGCAGTTATGATGGTGAGGATGGTTGTGGTGAAGGTGGTAGCAGTTAAGATGGCGTGAATGGTTGTGGTGAAGGTGGTGGCAGTTATGATGGTGAGGATGGTTGTGGTGAAGGTGGTGGCAGTTATGATGGTGAGGATGGTTGTGGTGAAGGTATTGGCAGTTACGATGGTGTGGATGGTTGTGGTGAAGGTGGTGGCACTTATGATGGTTTGGATGGTTGTGGTGAAGGTGGTGGCAGTGACGATGGTGAGGATGGTTGTGGTGAAGGTGGTGGCAGTTATGATGGTGAGGATGGTTGTGGTGAAGGTGGTGGCAGTTATGATGGTGAGGATGGTTGTGGTGAAGGTGGTGGCAGTTATGATGGTGAGGATGGTTGTGGTGAAGGTGGTGGCAGTTCTGATGGTGAGGATGGTTCGTGGTGAAGGTGGTGGCAATTATGATGTGTGGATGTTTGTGGTGAAGGTTGTGTCAGTTATTATGGTGTGGATGCTTGTGGTGAAGGTGTGCAGTTATGATGGTGTGGATGCTTGTGGTGAAGGTGTGCAGTTATGATGGTGAATATGGTTGTGGTGAAGATGGTGGCAGTTAAGATGGTGAGGATGGTAGTGGTGAAGGTGGTGGCCAGTTATGATGGTGAGAATGGTTATGGTGAAGGTGGTTGTCAGTTATGATGGGAGGATGGTTGTGGTGAAAGTGGTGACAGTTATGATGGTGAATATGGTTGTGGTGAAGTGGTGGCAGTTATGACGATGAGGATGGTTGTGGAGAAGGTGGTGGCAGTTATGATGGTGAGGAATGGTTGTGGTGATGGTTGTGGTGAAGGCGGTGGCATTATGATGGTGTGGATGGTTATGGTGAAGGTGGTGGCTGTTATGATGGTGAGGAAGGTTGTGGTGAAGGTGGTGGCAGTTATGATGGTGAGGATGGTTGTGGTGAAGGTGGTGGCAGTTATGATGGTGTGGATGGTTGTGGTGAAGGTGGTGGCAGTTATGATGGTGTGGATGGTTGTGGTGAAGGTGGTGGCAGTTATGATGGTGAGGATGGTTGTGGTGAAGGTGGTGGCAGTTATGATGGTGAGGATGGTTGTGGTGAAGGTGGTGGCAGTTATGATGGTGAGGATGGTTGTGGTGAAGGTGGTGGCAGTTATGATGGTGAGGATGGTTGTGGTGAAGGAGGTGGCAGTTATGATGGTGAGGATGGTTGTGGTGAAGGCGGTGGCAGTTATGATGGTGAGGATGGTTGTGGTGAAGGTGGTGGCAGTTATGATGGTGAGGATGGTTGTGGTGAAGGTGGTGGCAGTTATGATGGTGAGGATGGTTGTGGTGAAGGTGGTGGCAGTTATGATGGTGTGGATGGTTGTGGTGAAGGTGGTGGCAGTTATGATGGTGTGGATGGTTGTGGTGAAGGTGGTGGCAGTTATGATGGTGTGGATGGTTGTGGTGAAGGTGGTGGCAGTTATGATGGTGAGGATGGTTGTGGTGAAGGTGGTGGCAGTTATGATGGTGAGGATGGTTGTGGTGAAGGTGGTGGCAGTTATGATGGTGAGGATGGTTGTGGTGAAGGTGGTGGCAATTATGATGGTGTGGATGGTTGTGGTGAAGGTGGTGTCAGTTATTGATGGTGTGGATGGTTGTGGTGAAGGTGGTGGCAGTAATGATGGTGTGGATGGTTGTGGTGAAGGTGGTGGCAGTTAAGATGGTGTGGATGGTTGTGGTGAAGGTGGTGGCAGTTATGATGGTGAGGATGGTTGTGGTGAAGGTGGTGTCAGTTATGATGGTGAGGATGGTTGTGGTGAAGGTGGTGGCAGTTATGATGGTGAGGATGTTTGTGGTGAAGGTGGTGGCAGTTATGATGGTGAGGATGGTTGTGGTGAAGGTGGTGGCAGTTATGATGGTGAGGATGGTTGTGGTGAAGGCGTTAGCAGTTATGATGGTGAATATGGTTGTGGTGAAGTGGTGTCAGTTATGATGGTGAGGATGGTTATGGTAAAAGTGGTGGCAGTTATGATGGTGTGGAATGGTTGTGGTGATGGTGGTTGCTGTTATGATGGTGTGGTTGGTTGTGGTGAAGGCGTTCAAATATTTCTCCTGAAGTGGAGTTTCTGGTAAACAAGTTAGGTACAGTGTAGAAACCCCCAAAGTCAATCTCGCATGCGGATTCGTCTAAGTTACTCTGCTGGATCGAGGTCTATCTTCGTTATGTCCCGACTTGAATCCGACTTGAATTTAATCAATCACGTCTCCAAACAACTTTGACGCCTGTCTATGTCCCCTTGTGCATTAATGCAATCCTCGTCATTTTTTGCTTCTATCATGACCTCAGCATCATCCGCCAACCTAATCATCGAGTATGAGCTTAATCCTTCAGGCAATTCATTCGCACAGGTACAAAGAACAGCTGACCCTGGCCCGAGCCCTGCAGCACCCCACTTATGGGAACCCCAATCCACTTCTATTATCTTCTGTTCACCGAAGGCATCTTGCTAATATACTTGTCTGAAAATTCAGCTTCATTACCAAGCTTTTACATGGTAGAGTGTCGAACATGTGATAGCCAGGGATATAACCTATGCGTCCATTTCATAAGTTTAAAACGGGGCTCATTCTCTCATAGCAGTCTGAGGTATTTGATATACATGACCTTCTTTCTCTAAGACAGTGTTCACTCTCACTTAAGCTGTTTCTTCTTTGCAGATAATGATCAGTGTGCTTCCCGATAATCTTTTCTGGTATTTTACAGACCACACTCGTCAAAGATGCTAGTCAGTAATGAAGCACAATGTCCTCATCTCCTTTCTTAAAAGATGGCACGATTGTCCTCAACCACTTCCTCGACACTACACACTCTTTCAACTATTCTTTTAACAGTATTCAAATGACCATAGTTTCTGCACACTATATAAGCACACATAGAGATCATCGGGATCATGTGCCTTTTATGGGTAAAGACTCATTAGTAGTTTGTTATATCTTTCCTAATAAAGTCAACCCTTTCCAACTTCTCATCTCCATCTCATATCTTTGGTGTTTCAACCCTTTCCAACTTCTCGTCTCCATCTCACATCTTTGGTGATGGAGATTGTCTTCCACTGTCAATACCCTTTGATCTTATCATCACTTTCCCCACATATTTTCCCCTCGTCTTCTCTCCGAGTCCTTCAGTCTAGTTAGTTGCTCTTTCGTCGACAATTTACTCATGATGAATTCTTAGGAATGTTCTGAATTACTTCCAGCCTCACTGACATGTGCTGAAATCCTCTATGGATGGTTTTCAGTGTACACTACATGATGGTTAGGCTCTACTAGTTGAGTCGAGACCATTTCTTTTTCCCTCCTTAACGACCTCAACGAACTGGGACAAGTAATTTAACACCCAACAAGAGTTTCCGATCGTCACAACCACTCCGTAAATCTCTGAACACCCGTATGTCTCGTCCAGATCTTCCTCCGCTGGTTTACTTCTTGACATCGTATATTGTCCTTATGTTTCTTTCTAACCTCCCCCTCTCCATTTGCGCCTTCAGGCACCCCTGTACCATCACCTTCAATGTAGATTCACTCGAGCTTCCATAAATATGATCTAAGTTATGGCAGTGGAACTCATATCCCAGACAACTGTGGGTAGTTGAAGTTGGCACATCCATACAGCCTGGAGCCACAATGTGATCTAGTGTAGGTAAGTTTGACCTGACTGATGGAACGGATCGAACCCATTGTACTGGATGCTATACACCGATGTCGGTGTTTTCCCAAGATTTAAAGAATTGCATTACATAGGACTCGTACCTCAAGTTTGGATTTTGCCTGAGTTGTGCCCCTTAAACAGGAACTTAACTTGCCTGCTGACTTGAATATTACACCTGTGGCCAAGGCACTTAATACACCAATGTCTGATATCCATATATATTTCCATTCATACATATACCAGTTCCAAGAACTATTTTGCGCTGCAAGCGACCAAGTGTCCCAAGGATCACTGTTGTAGATTTTTTAAAAGTCTTTGTAGTTTCCATTATAATTTCTTTTTCTGTTTGAGTCTGGTTTCTTCTCGGATCCTCACAGACCACGTACTCAAACTCGTGTGCTTGTTATCCACTTTATTTGGTTAGCTTTAAAACTAAAAGGTTGTGACCCTTTGATTACTTACAATTATCTGCTGTTTCAACAATTAAGGTCTTTACCGACAGATTTTTCTTTTCGTTGACAAAATATCTACAATTGCAAAAGAGTAATTATTCTTGAACAAAAATTTCAGTGAGAACTAATATGGTCTTTTTTAAATTTGAAACAAAAAGATCCTTATATCTGTAATTAAAATCATTTGAAACTTGTCATGCTGAAAATACTGATTTCCACCAGGATTGAATATTCAAGTAAAATCATCATATATTTCTGTCTGTACACACTCGAATTTCAAAAAATTTCTTCTGCATACTTTCAAGGTTGTGATCAGGTCACACCTAACTCTTCTAACGATTTTAACCTATCCTTGTAGCTCAATTCTCTTAATTCATGTAACACACATGCTGCCCTCCTCGGCACCTATCAAGTGAGGTGACCAAACCTGAGAAACATTTTCTAGTTTTTGACCACAGGCAAGATGTGAACAGCTATTTTTCTTTTGTCAGCATAAACGGCCATCCCATTAACGCTATATATATATATATATATATATATATATATATATATATATATATATATATATATATATATATATATATATATAAATATATACAAACCTCCTACAGCCAGGATCGAACCCGGGACCCCTGTGCAAGAGGCAGGCATGCTAACCGATAGGCTATGGGCCTGGCTAATAGGAAACAACTATTCGAATACTAAGTACTCGAATACCCTTCGTCTCACAATGGTGAGCAACGGGGTCTATACCGGTTATTTCCCAACAGGAGCACATAGCCAGCTGATAGCGTTTTACCGAACCTAACTGTACAAAGCGGAGGTATATGAATACGAATAAAGTGCATATGAACGCGCACCTTAATAGAACATACAAACCTCCAACAGCCAGGATCGAACCCGGGACCCCTGTGCAAGAGCCAGGCATGCTAACCGCTAGGCTATGGGCCTGGCTAATAGGAAACAACTATTCGAATACTAAGTACTCGAATACCCTTCGTCTCACAATGGTGAGCAACAGGGTCTATAAATATATATATATATATATATATATATATATATATATATATATATATATATATATATATATATATATATATGTATATATATATATATATATATATACATTATTTTTATTTTGCTTTGTCGCTGTCTTGCGCGTTTGCGAGGTAGCGCAAGGAAACAGACGAAAGAATGGCACAACCCACCCACATACACATGTATATACATACACGTCCACACACGCAAATATACATACCTATACATCTCACCGTATATATATATATATATATATATATATATATATATATATATATATATATATATATATATATATATATATATATATATATATATATTTTTTTTTTTTATTATTATCATTTTGCTTTGTTGTTGTCTCCCTCGTTTGCGAGGTAGCGCAAGGAAACAGACGAAATAAATGGCCCAACCCACCCCATACACATGTAAATACATACACGTCCACACACGCAAATATACATACCTATACATCTCAATGTACACATATATACACACACAGACATATACATATATACACATGTACATCATTCATACTGTCTGCCTTTATTTATTCCAATCGCCACCCCGACACACATGTAATAACAACCCCCTCCCCCCGCATGTGCGCAGGGTAGCGCTAGGAAAAGACAACAAAGGCCACATTCGTTCACACTCATTCTCTAGCTGTTATGTATAATGCACTGAAACCACAGCTCTCTTTCCACATCCAGGCCCCACAAAACTTTCCATGGTTTACCCAGACGCTTCACATGCCCTTGTTCAATCCACTGACAGCACGTCGACCCCGGTATACCACATCATTCCAATACACTCTATTCCTTGCCCGCCATTCACCCTCCTGCATGTTCAGGCCCCGATCACTCAAAATCTTTTTCACTCTATCTTTCCACCTCCAATTTGGTCTCCCACTTCTCCTCGTTCCCTCCACCTCTGACACATATATCCTCTTGGTCAATCTTTCCTCACTCATTCTCTCCATGTGACCAAACCATTTCAAAACACCCTCTTCTGCTCTCTCAACCACACTCTTCTTATTACCACACATCTCTCTTACCATATTATTACTTACTCGATCAAACCACCTCACACCACATATTGTCCTCAAACATCTCATTTCCAGCACATCCATGTACACCAATTACTTCCTCAACTGCCACATTACTCACCTTTGCATTCAAATCACCCATCACTATAACCCGGTCTCGTGCATCAAA
>NC_092248.1:190000-202500 GCF_036320965.1 Panulirus ornatus | reverse complement strand
GCATTAGTGGTGCCTCTCCTGGTGAGTGACGAGGAGTAGTAGTGGTGCCCCTCCTGGTACATGGTAAGGACCAGTGGTGGTGCCCCTCCAGGTACATGGTAGGGAACAGTGGTGGTGCCCCTCCAGGTACATGGTAAGGACCAGTGGTGGTGCTCCTCCTGGTACATGGTAGGGAACAGTGGTGGTGCCCCTCCAGGTACATGGTAGGGAACAGTGGTGGTGCCCCTCCTGGTACATGGTAAGGACCAGTGGTGGTGCCCCTCCAGGTACATGGTAGGGAACAGTGGTGGTGCCCCTCCAGGTACATGGTAGGGAACAGTGGTGGTGCCCCTCCAGGTACATGGTAGGGAACAGTGGTGGTGCCCCTCCAGGTACATGGTAGGGAACAGCGGTGGTGCCCCTCCTGGTACATGGTAGGGAACAGTGGTGGTGCCCCTCCAGATACATGGTAGGGAACAGTGGTGGTGCCCCTTCTGGTACATGGTAGGGAACAGTGGTGGTGCCCCTTCTGGTACATGGTAGGGAACAGCGGTGGTGCCCCTCCAGGTACATGGTAGGGAACAGTGGTGGTGCCCCTTCTGGTACATGGTAGGGAACAGTGGTGGTGCCCCTCCAGGTACATGGTAGGGAACAGTGGTGGTGCCCCTTCTGGTACATGGTAGGGAACAGCGGTGGTGCCCCTCCTGGTACATGGTAGGGAACAGTGGTGGTGCCCCTTCTGGTACATGGTAAGGACCAGTGGTGGTGCCCCTCCTGGTACATGGTAAGGACCAGTGGTGGTGCCCCTCCTGGTACATGGTAGGGAACAGTGGTGGTGCCCCTTCTGGTACATGGTAGGGAACAGTGGTGGTGCCCCTCCAGGTACATGGTATGGAACAGCGGTGGTGCCCCTCCAGGTACACGGTAGGGAACAGTGGTGGTGCCCCTCCAGGTACATGGTAGGGAACAGTGGTGGTGCCCCTCCTGGTACATGGTAGGGAACAGTGGTGGTGCCCCTCCAGGTACATGGTAGGGAACAGTGGTGGTGCCCCTCCAGGTACATGGTAGGGAACAGCGGTGGTGCCCCTCCAGGTACATGGTAGGGAACAGTGGTGGTGCCCCTCCTGGTACATGGTAGGGAACAGTGGTGGTGCCCCTCCTGGTACATGGTAGGGAAGAGTGGTGGTGCCCCTCCAGGTACATGGTAGGGAACAGTGGTGGTGCCCCTCCAGGTACATGGTAGGGAACAGTGGTGGTGCCCCTCCAGGTACATGGTAGGGAACAGTGGTGGTGCCCCTCCAGGTACATGGTAGGGAACAGTGGTGGTGCCCCTTCTGGTACATGGTAGGGAACAGTGGTGGTGCCCCTCCAGGTACATGGTAGGGAACAGTGGTGGTGCCCCTCCAGGTACATGGTAGGGAACAGTGGTGGTGCCCCTCCTGGTACATGGTAGGGAACAGTGGTGGTGCCCCTCCTGGTACATGGTAGGGAACAGTGGTGGTGCCCCTCCTGGTACATGGTAAGGACCAGTGGTGGTGCCCCTCCTGGTACATGGTAGGGAACAGTGGTGGTGCCCCTCCAGGTACATGGTAGGGAACAGTGGTGGTGCCCCTCCTGGTACATGGTAGGGAACAGTGGTGGTGCCCCTCCTGGTACATGGTAGGACCAGTGGTGGTGCCCCTCCTGGTACATGGTAGGGAACAGTGGTGGTGCCCCTCCTGGTACATGGTAGGGAACAGTGGTGGTGCCCCTCCTGGTACATGGTAGGGAACAGTGGTGGTGCCCCTCCTGGTACATGGTAGGGAACAGTGGTGGTGCCCCTCCTGGTACATGGTAGGGAACAGTGGTGGTGCCCCTCCTGGTTACATGGTAGGGAACAGTGGTGGTGCCCCTCCTGGTACATGGTAGGGAACAGTGTTGGTGCCCTCCTGGTACAGGTAGGACATGTGGTGCCCCTCCAGGTACATGGTAGGGAACAGTGGTGGTGCCCCTCCAGGTACATGGTAGGGAACAGTGGTGGTGCCCCTCCATGTACATGGTAGGGAACAGTGGTGGTGCCCCTCCTGGTACATGGTAGGGAACAGTGGTGGTGCCCCTCCTGGTACATGGTAGGGACCAGTGGTGGTGCCCCTCCTGGTACATGGTAGGGAACCAGTGGTGGTGCCCCTCTGGTACATGGTAGGGAACCAGTGGTGGTGCCCCTCCTGGTACATGGTAGGGAACAGTGGTGGTGCCCCTTCTGGTACATGGTAGGGACCAGTGGTGGTGCCCCTCCTGGTACATGGTAGGGAACAGTGGTGGTGCCCCTTCTGGTACATGGTAGGGACCAGTGGTGGTGCCCCTCCTGGTACATGGTAGGGAACAGTGGTGGTGCCCCTCCAGGTACATGGTAGGGAACAGCGGTGGTGCCCCTCCAGGTACATGGTAGGGAACAGTGGTGGTGCCCCTCCTGGTACATGGTAGGGAACAGTGGTGGTGCCCCTTCTGGTACATGGTAGGGAACAGTGGTGGTGCCCCTCCTGGTACATGGTAGGGACCAGTGGTGGTGCCCCTCCTGGTACATGGTAGGGAACAGTGGTGGTGCCCCTTCTGGTACATGGTAGGGAACAGTGGTGGTGCCCCTCCAGGTACATGGTAGGGAACAGTGGTGGTGCCCCTCCTGGTACATGGTAGGGAACAGTGGTGGTGCCCCTCCAGGTACATGGTAGGGAACAGTGGTGGTGCCCCTCCAGGTACATGGTAGGGAACAGTGGTGGTGCCCCTCCTGGTACATGGTAGGGAACAGCGGTGGTGCCCCTCCAGGTACATGGTAGGGAACAGTGGTGGTGCCCCTCCTGGTACATGGTAGGGAACAGTGGTGGTGCCCCTCCTGGTGAGTGCTGGAGAACAACGTTGGCGCCCTTGAGGTCTGGTTCCCCACGTCAGCCTTGGCTGTCAGGGGAGCAGCTTCGTGTCTGAACCCCAGTGAATCTTTCTACTTTCTCATTGTGTCTCCCCCCAACCCCCCAGCCCATCCTGCTGTTGCTACTGACGCTGTTTCCCACACCACAAGGCTCTCTCCAAGACTCCATAACCATTTTCTTATATATATATATATATATATATATATATATATATATATATATATATATATATATATATATATATATATATATATATATATTTACTTATTTATTTTGCTTTGTCGCTGTCTCCCCCGTTTGCGAGGTAGCGCAAGGAAACAAACGAAAGAAATGGCCCAACCCATCCCCATACACATGTATATACATACACGTCCAACACGCAAATATACATACCTATACATCTCAATGTACACATATATATACACACACAAACATATACATATATACACATGTACATAGTTCATACTGTCTGCCCTTATTTATTTCCATCGCCACCTCGCCACACATGGAATAACATCCCCCTCCCCCCTCATGTGTGCGAGGTAGCGCTAGGAAAAGACAACAAAGGACCCATTCGTTCACACTCAGTCTCTAGCTGTCATGTAATAATGCACAAAAACCACAGCTCCCTTTCCACATCCAGGCGCAACAGAACTTTCCATGGTTTACCCCAGATACTTCACATGCCCTGATTAAATCCATTGACAGCACGTCGACCCCGGTATACCACATCGATCCAATTCACTCTATTCCTTGCCCGCCTTTCACCATCCTGCATGTTCAAGCCCCGATCACCCAAAATCTTTTTCACTCCCTCTTTCCACCTCCTATTTGGTCTCCCACTTCTCCTCGTTCCCTCCACCTCCGCCACATATATCCTCTTGGTCAATCTTACCTCTCTCATTCTCTCCATGTGACCAAACCATTTCAAAACACCCTCCTCTGCTCTCTCAACCACACTCTTTTTATTTCCACACATCTCTCTTACCCTTACATAACTTACTCGATCAAACCACCTCACACCACATATTGTCCTCAAACATCTCATTTCCAGCACATCCACCCTCCTCCGCACAACTCTATCCATAGCCCACGCCTCGCAACCATACAACATTGCTGGAACCACTATTCCTTCAAACATACCCATTTTTGCTTTCAGAGATAATGTTTTCGACTTCCAAACATTCTTCAAGGCTCCCAGGACTTTCGCCCCCTCCCCCACCCTATGATTCACTTCCGCTTCCATGGTTCCATCCGCTGCCAAATCCACTCCCAGATATCTAAAACACTTCACTTCCTCCAGTTTTTCTCCATTCAAACTTACCTCTCAATTGACTTGACCCTCAACCCTACTGTGCCTAATAACCTTGCTCTTATTCACATTTACTCTTAACTTTCTTCTTTCACACACTTTACCAAATTCAGTCACCAGCTTCTGCAGTTTCTCACATGAATCAGCCACCAGCGCTGTATCATCAGCGAACAACTGACTCACTTCCCAAGCTCTCTCATCCACAACAGACTTCATACTTGCCCCTCTTTCCAAAACTCTTGCATTCACCTCCCTAACAACCCCATCCATAAACAAATTAAACAACCATGGAGACATCACACACCCCTGCTGCAAACCTACATTCACTGAGAACCAATCACTTTCCTCTCTTCCTACACGTACACATGCCTTACATCCTCGATAAAAACTTTCACTGCTTCTAACAACTTGCCTCCCACACCATATACTCTTAGTACCTTCCACAGAGCATCTCTATCAACTCTATCATATGCCTTCTCCAGATCCATAAATGCTACATACAAATCCATTTGCTTTTCTAAGTATTTCTCACATACATTCTTCAAAGCAAACACCTGATCCACACATCCTCTACCACTTCTGAAACCACACTGCTCTTCCCCAATCTGATGCTCTGTACATGCCTTCACCCTCTCAATCAATACCCTCCCATAAAATTTTCCAGGAATACTCAACAAACTTATACCTCTGTAACTTGAGCACTCACTCTTATCCCCGTTCCCCGTTACCTTTGTACAATGGCACTATGCAAGCATTCCGCCAATCCTCAGGCACCTCACCATGAGTCATGCATACATTAAATAACCTTACCAACCAGCCAACAATACAGTCACCCCCTTTTTTAATAAATACCACTGAATTACCATCCAAACCTGCTGCCTTGCCGGCTTTCATCTTCCGTAAAGCTTTTACTACCTCTTCTTTGTTTACCAAATCATTTTCCCTAACCCTCTCACTTTGCACACCACCTCGACCAAAACACCCTATATCTGCCACTCTATCATCAAACACATTCAACAAACCTTCAAAATAATCACTCCATCTCCTTCTCACATCACCACTACTTGTTATCACCTCCCCATTAGCCCCCTTCACTGAAGCTCCCATTTACTCCCTTGTCTTACGCACTTTATTTACCTCCTTCCAAAACATCTTTTTATTCTCCCTAAAATTTAGTGATACTCTCTCACCCCAACTCTCATTTGCCCTCTTTTTCACCTCTTGCACCTTCCCTCTTGACCTCCTGCCTCTTTCTTTTATACATATCCCACTCATTTGCATTTTTTCCCTGCAAAAATCGTCCAAATGCCTCTCTCTTCTCTTTCACTAATAATCTTACTTCTTCATCCCACCACTCACTACCCTTTCTAATCAACCCACCTCCCACGCTTTTCATGCCACAAGCATCTTTTGCGCAAGCCATCACTGCTTCCCTAAATACATCCCATTCCTCCCCCACTCCCCTTACCTCCTTTGTTCTCACCTTTTTCCATTCTGTACTCAGTCTCTCCTGGTGCTTCCTCACACAAGTCTCCTTCCCAAGCTCACTTACTCTCACCACCCTCTTATTCCCAACATTCTCTCTTCTTTTCTGAAAACCCATACAAATCTTCACCTTCGCCTGTTTCCCGCGTTAGCGAGGTAGCGCAAGGAAACAGACGAAAGAATGGCCCAACCCACCCACATACACATGTATATACATACACGTCCACACACATAGATATACATATCTATACATCTCAACGTATACATATATATATACATTCACACAGAGACATATAAATATATACACATGTACATAATTCATACTGTCTGCCTTTATTTAATCCCATTGCTACCCCGCCACACATGGAATAACAACCCCCTCCCCCTTCATGTGCGCGAGGTAGCGCTAGGAAAAGACAAAAAAGGCCCCATTCGTTCACACTCGTCTCTAGCTGTCATGTAATAATGCAACGAAACCACAGCTCCCTTTCCACATCCAGGCCCCACAGAACTTTCCCTAGACGCTTCACATGCCCCGGTTCAATCCATTGACAGCACGTCGACCCCGGTATACCACATCGTTCCAATTCACTCCATATATATATATATATATATATATATATATATATATATATATATATATATATATATATATATATATATATATATATATATATCCCTGGGGATAGGGGCAAAAGAATACTTCCCACGTATTCCCTGCGTGTCGCAGAAGGCGACTAAAAGGAGAGGGAGCGGGTGGTTGGAAATCCTCCCTTCTCGTTTTTTTTTTTTTTTTTTTTTCTTTTAAAGGAAGGAACAGAGAAGGGGGTCTGGTGAGGATATTTCCTCATAGGCCCAGTCCTCTGTTCTTAACGCTTCCTCGCTAATGCGGGAAATGGCGAATAGTTTGAAAGAAAAGAATATATATATATATATATATATATATATATATATATATATATATATATATATATATATATATATATATATATATATATCATTCATATTCATTATACTTAATCGCTGTTTCCCGCGTCAGCGAGGTAGCGTCAGGAAACAGACGAAAAATGATCCATCCACTCAGATACACATACATATATACATAAATGCCCATACATGCACATATACATATCAACATATACAGACAGGCATAAATATACATACACATACACAGACATATACATATATACACATGTACATATTCATACTTGCTTATCTTCATCCATTCCTGGCGTTACCCCGCCCCACAGGAAACAGCATCGCCAACACCCCCCTCCCCCCCGCTTCAGCGAGGTAGCGCCAGGGAAAATATACAAAATAGGCCACAGTCGTTCACACTCAGTCTCTAACAGTCATGCATAATGCGCTGAAACCGCAGCTTCCTATACATATCCAGGCCCTACAGACCTTTCCATCGTTCACCTCAGACGCTTCATATGCCCTGGTTCAGTCCATTGACAGCCTAAGCCAAGTACCAATCTTATCGACCAACCCCTAAGGGCGGATAAACAGATGGGTAGACTGTGGGCCGACTGCTGCAACCAGTATTCGAACCTATGGGCTCGACCCTGGGCGGCCCGTGAATGCCAAATGTTCAGGAATGCTAACTGCTACACCATCTACATCAGTGATGTGGAAACAATGCTCAGGGGAGTACCAGAGACGGATACATAAGAGAAGACCTGATGGTCCATGACCACGTTACCTACAGATGACCAGTAATATCAACATAGGATCACTCATCTCATCTGAGCTAGAGACATAACAGTATAATTGTAAGTCTGTCAGTCGAAGTAATGATGCTTAAAGATCTAAAGTGATCCAGACCAATTGATGGATTAATACGAGACACGACGGCTGAACTTCACCGTAGACAAGTACAAAGTAATGCAGTTTAGCGGGGAACAATAACAATTCAGAATAGAAAATGCTCAGTAAACCAGTGATAAAAGAACATGAAGGAAAAACGCCTTGCAGTGATGATCAGTAAAGACTTGAATTATGTAAAATAATACTTCACTGTTGGTATAACAACACATAAAATGTTGGGTTTTATATCCTGAAGTTTCAACTATAAAAGCGAGGATGTGACACCCACTTCTTTCCAGTGGCCTCGTCAGATCTCATTTACAATGAGCCGCTAAAGTTCGTTAGAGACGAAATCTGAAACAAACAAAACTAACGCCTTTGCTCAGGTATAAACCATCTGAAGAAATGCTCACACTACTGAAACCTTCTCTTAGATAGCGCATACTGCAAGGGCTGATAAAGGTGTTCAAAATACTACAATAATACATACTAACTGGCAACAGTTTCTCCACATTGAACAGACTCAATAAATGAGAGTAAATGTATGAAAATAAAGGTATAACAAGATGCAGTGCTTATGTGGACGAAAAGTTCTCTAGCTGTAGAGGTACAGAACACTGGAAGATACAGCAAACTGATGCTGTCATAGGGAACAGTAGAAGATCTTTCTAGCAACAAACACCTTATATGATAATTAGTATCACCACAAACATACCTCTTCCTCAACAATAAGACACAGTCTAACTCTCCGTAAGCAGATAATTTTCAACTCTTTTTTTTCCGTTTCATGTTTGAGCTGCCTCCCCCACTCCTCCCTCCGGGAATTTCTGTGTAATTTTCCCCTAACTTACACTTTACTATACCCTCTCCTCTCTAAAACTATTTTAGTTATTATACAACCGGCTGTCGAGCTGGAGGGATAGGAGAGTGGTAGGAAGGCGCCTTCTGCTGTACAATCATGTCTCTGTTCCTGTACACTAAGACCTTTGGACACCGCCCTCAACAGATTTGATTCCGTCTTGGATCAGGTCTCCTGTTATTTGTCTCATGTACCCTTCCTGCTCTTCGTGGCGCTCTTATAGTTAATGAGTTCCTGCAACTGGTCCGGACACACCTACTGCTGTTGCTAATACCATTTGCTGTTGGTGTTGCTGTATACACATGCACTGTTACTGTGTCTCATTTTTATATTAGCTGAGACGGCGCGGGCAACTGAATGCCCGAGCGGCCTGTGAATGCACCATAGTCACTAATGCTAACCGGTACACCATGGAGCTCCTCCTCTTGCAAGAAAGTCTTGATGACAGTTCCTGGTACTGTAGCTACAATTCTTCACCATAGTTTCCATCGTCAGGGGCTCCTGTCTCCTGTCACATGATGATATAAACAATTCTGACTGTCCCCTCATTAAGAGCTCCTGTCTCCTGTCACATGATACTATAGACAGCTCTGGCTGCCCCGTCATTAAGAGCTCCTGTCTCCTGTCACATGATGCTATAGACAGCTCTGGCTGCTCCGTCATTAACAGCTCCTGTCTCCTATCACATGATACTATAGACAGCTCTGGCTGCCCCGTCATTAAGAGCTCCTGTCTCCTGTCACATGATACTATAGACAGCTCTGGCTGCCCCGTCATTAAGAGCTCCTGTCTCCTGTCACATGATACTATAGACAGCTCTGGCTGCTCCGTCATTAACAGCTCCTGTCTCCTGTCACATGATACTATAGACAGCTCTGGCTGCCCCGTCATTAAGAGCTCCTGTCTCCTGTCACATGATGCAATAGACAGCTCTGATTGCCCTTATCATTTCACCTACACAGGCCTGCCAAAAGAAAGAACATTGTCCATTCCTCTGAAAGAAAAGTTAACCTTCAAGAAATGGTCGTTGTGTCCAGGCGGGCGGCGCGCTACTACTACCACTATAGTAGCACCTGGAACAAGGCAGCAAAACCCATTTTCTTTGAGAACATCACCACTCACTCCCAGTCATCATTAATGATATGGCAGATTTAGCGTCCAGTCATCCATCTCTAACACTTTCACCAACGCCCCAAGACAGAGATTTTGTGTTTTCTCTTACTAAACCGCTATCAAAGTCGAGATCATCTGTACGTTGCTATGGGAGCAGTGTACCGTAGCCAACGGTGCGGTACGGTACCGTGTATCCTGACGAGCTACACTTCTTGCATCGCTACCGCTCCTTCGTAGCCTTGAGGGGATGACGTCACCAACATCATCAACACGGTAAGGGACGATGCGACCTGACCCAGCCCGCGTTCCGTGGCGTGCTAATCTACCCCTCTTGCCCCAGGTCAGTCCACATGACCTGGTTAGTGTTCTCTCTCCACTCCAGGTCCGTGTGACCTGGAAAATGGTCCCCTCTTGCCCCAGGTCTGCCCCCTGTTTGCTGAGAGGTGCGTCAAAGTCACTGACATTACGTACCTGACCTTTCCATTCATCCAGCTAATCTCTTTGACCTCATTTTTTTTTGTCACCTTAATGATCATATATATAATGTGTGGATCAGGTGTTTGCTTTGAAGAATGTATGTGAGAAATACTTTGAAAAGCAAAAGATTTGTATGGAGCATTTATAGATCTGGAGAAGGCATATAATAGAGTTGATAGAGATGCTCTGTGGAGGTATTAAGAGTATATGGTGTGGGGGGCAAGTTGTTAGAAGCAGTGAAAAGTTTTTCTCGAGGATGTAAGGCATGTGTGCGTTTAGGAAGAGAGGAAAGTGATTGGTTCTCAGTGAATGTTGGTTTGCGGCAGGGGTGTGTGATGTCTCCATGGTTGTTTAACTTCTTTATGGATGGGGTTGTTAGGGAGGTGAATGCAAGAGTTTTGGAAAGAGGGGCAAGTATGCAATCTGTTGTGGATGAGAGAGCTTGGGAAGTGAGTCAGTTTTTGTTCGCTGATGATACAGCGCTGGTGGCTGATTCATGTGAGAAACTGCAGAAGCTGGTGACTGAGTTTGGTAAAGTGTGTGAAAGAAGAAAGTTGAGAGTAAATGTGAATAAGAGCAAGGTTATTAGGTACAGTAGGGTTGGGGGACAAGTCACTTGGGACGTAAGTTTGAATGGAGAAAAACTGGAGGAAGTGGAGTGTTTTAGATATCTGGGAGTGAATTTGCCAGCGGATGGAACCACGGAAGCGGAAGTGAATCATAAGGTGGGGGAGGGGGCGAAAGTTCTGGGAGCGTTGAAGAATGTGTGGAAGTCGAGAACGTTATCTTGGAAAGCAAAAATGAGTATGTTTGAAGGAATAGTGGTTCCAACAATGATATATGGTTGCGAGGCGTGGGCGATGGATAGAGTTGTGCGGAAGGGGGTGGATGTGCTGGAAATGAGATGTTTGAGGCCAATATGTGGTGTGAGGTGGTTTGATCGAGTAAGTAATGAAAGGGTAAGAGAGATGTGTGGTATCAAAAAGGGTGTGGTTGAGAGAGCAGAAGAGGGTGTTTTGAAATGGTTTGGTCACATGGAGAGAATGAGTGAGGAATGATTGAACGAGAGGATATATGTGTCAGAGGTGGAGGGAACGAGGTGAAGTGGGAGACCAAATAGGAGGTGGAAAGATGGAGTGAAAAAGATTTTGAGTGATCGGGGCCTGAACATGCAGGAGGGTGAAAGGCGTGCAAGGAATAGAGTGAACTGGAACGATATGGTATAACGGGGTGGACGTGCTGTCAATGGATTGAACCAGGGCATGTGAAGCGTGTGGGGTAAACCATGGAAAGTTTTGTGGGGCCTGGATGTGGAAAGGGAGCTGTGGTTTTTATGCATTATTACATGACAGCTAGAGACTGAGTGTGAAGGAATGTGGCCTTTGTTGTCTTTTCCTAGCACTAACTCGCGCACATGAGGGGGGAGGGGGTTGTTATTTCATGTGTGGCGGGGTGGCGATGGGAAAGAGTAAAGGCAGACTATGAATTATGTACATGTGTATATATGTATATGTCTGTGTGTGTATATATATGTATACGTTGAGATGTATAGGTATGTATATTTGCGTGTGTGGACGTGTATGTATATACATGTGTATGTGGGTGGGTTGGGCCATTCTTTCGTCTGGTTCCTTGCGCTATCTCGCTAACGCGGGAGACAGCGAGAAAGCAAAATGAATAAATATATATATATATATATATATATATATATATATATATATATATATATATATATATATATATATATATATATATATATATATATAATCACCACTGGAAGTGAAGGTTCTGCATATATGTACATTCATTTATCTATCTTCTTTATTTTCATTCTTGTTCGCCCTTTCCCACGTTAGGGAAGCAGCGCCAAAATTAGACGAAGAAATGACGTCATTCCATCACATCAACTCTCTAGCTGTCATGTGTAATGCACCAACACCACAGCCTCCTATCCACAACCAGGCGCCACAGACCTTTCTGTGTTTGCACGTCTCCCCATGTACACCACATCGCTTCAATTTACTCTATCCCGTGTATGCCATGCACTTTCATGCACGTTCAGGCCCTGAGCACTCAAATCTCTCTTCTACCCAGTCCTCCTACCTCCAATTAGGTCTCTCCCTTCTCCTTGTCCCCTCCGCTTCTGATACATATATCTTCTTTATCAACCTCTTCTCACTCGTTCTCTCCATATGTCTAAACCATACCAGAACGTCCTCTTTTCGCTCTCACACCTTACGGTTCACTGAGGGATATCGAGTTAGCGGGGAATTTTGATTAAGTGCAGGATTCCAAGTTGGTCATTTCGAGTTTGTAGAGAATTTCGAAAATATAATTAATGGGGGAATATTCGAGCTAGCAAAGTGGTTATTCCATTGTACCTGAAGATACACAGAAAAAAAATCGGAAAACAATTTTGGGATGAAATAAAATTGAGGAAAAATATAGATAACAAACACGACGCTATGGATCAAAAATATAGTCGAGGACTATATTAAGCTATAGGAGGGTATAAAGGCATTATAGATGGTTATGAACGAGACTGGAGAACATAAAGTTAACA